>NC_136510.1:27560726-27633226 GCF_053919585.1 Euprymna scolopes
TGACCTATCTGATATTTTCCTTTAAGGTCGCATATTAAGGTTTAAACAATGGGGGATCATTTTTCTGTATTAATTTAATGTAAAATAATTACCCAGTTGAGGCCACCATGGCTATAAAGTTGGTGTTTATTTTACGTTAAATAAATATAGAAAAGTAATCCTCCACTTTTCACAACTTTAATTTATTCATATATTTGAAATTACTCGTTTCCTGGGATTTTAACTGTTGTTTTCGTTTTCAGCACCTTCGAAACCCTATAATAGTGGTAATTTTAAAGAATTTTTTGTGGGTGAAAAGATACTACACCTTTATCAATATTTGAATCATAGTAATTTGTTTTCTTAGTTTTGCGTATGAATTACAAGATATTTGATATTTTCCCAAAACCTCTGGCCTTCATGCAGAGGAGATTAAACCTTGCTGCTATGGTTTCAAATAATCTGAAATAACAGCAAGGGGAGACTTGAATTCAAATATTTCTCATATATTATATCTCTCCTTTTTTGGAAATAGGATACGATACAGACTTACAAGTAAGACATTTTACAAATAGGATACACAGACTTACAAGTAAGACATTTTACCATACAACTGAATAAATATATATATATATATATATATACAACTGAATAAATATATATTTATGGTGAACTGTCCAAAGCAAAAAGACCCGCAGGGGGGGGGGCAGTGGAAACGGTTCGAAGACAATCTGAAGGTCTTACTCCAAAAGTTCGGTTTCTATTCTAACTCATGGGAAAAACTTAGGCAGATGTTCCTGTCATGCCGCAACTGACAAAGGGGTTACAATCATTAAATCCGTAACGCAAAATGGAAGGCAAGAGAAAACATGACATTAGAGAAGACAGAACAGTCAAAACCTCTGATACAGAACTATCCCACATGTATATATATTATTTAATTGGAATTTTATTATTGAGATGAGTATTATTTATTAATTTTATTTATTGCGGACTATTATTCTCAGCTTTCTTTTTTTTTTTTTTTTTTTTTTTTAGTTGTTGTTTCTTCTGGCCTTTGTCAGGTGGTAACCGTGACGGGATAGGAACTCCGAATCTCTCAACTGCATAAAAACAAATAACAACGACAACTAAAGCATACAACAAAAAATGATGAAGAAAGATAACAGTCCGCAATAGATGAATTAATATCCTACAGGTGTTCAACAGGCGGAAAATACTTCAGAGCTTGAATCGGTTTTAGAAGCCATTTTAGGGCCCATAGAAAATTTCATGATCACGGTCATCTTCGTAAGCGATGGACGAACATATATATATATATATATATATATATATATATATATATATATATATATATATATATATAGAGAGAGAGAGAGAGAGAGAGAGAGAGAGAGAGAGAGGAAGGGAGAGAGAAAGAAAGAATAAATGCCAAAAAGTTATATTCTAAAATTCATGATGTTGATCATCTTATAATGTATTCTTTTCATTCAGTTGACTTATATAAATTCTTGAATTAAAGGAATATATTATAAGATGGTCAACATTATGAATTTTGGAATATAACTTTTTGGCATTCATTCTCTATATTGCTCTGTAATTACATTGAGCTTCTTATATAAGGATTGATACATATTATAAGAAAATATAGTTATACAGAAATATATATATATATATATATATATATATTGATATGTAGTTTGCTTGAAACATTGAATGGGATAGGTGTGTAAAAGAGATTTAGAAGGCTGTCACAATGCGAGGAATAAATTATAGTCGCTGTTGGTAAGAGGAGACGAGAACAAGTGGCGATTTACAAATCAATAAGTACATGCATATATATATATATATATATATTATATATATTATATATATATATATATATATATATATATATATATATATATATTTATTCAGTTGTATGGTAAAATGTCTTACTTGTAAGTCTGTGCGACGTATTCCATTATTAATTTCGGAAATTTTTTCCCTTTTCAAATGGTGTGCGTAACAGGTCGATTCAAAGCATGCTGGATGAAGGGCCGGAAGCTAACTACACAACTTCCGGCCCTTCATCCAGCATGCTTTGAATCGACCTATTACGCACACCATTTGAAAAGGGAAAAATTTTCCGAAATTAATAATGGAATACGTCGCACAGACTTACAAGTAAGACATTTAACCATACAACTGAATAAATATATATATATATATGTACTTATTGATTTGTAAATCGCCACTTGTTCTCGTCTCCTCTTACCAACAGCGACTATAATTCATTCCTCGCATTGTGACAGCCTTCTAAATCTCTTTTACACACACACACATATATATATATGTATATATATAGAAGAGATGTATTTAATTATCACTTATGATATTTTATTCATATTTTATGAAGTATGTCTTACACGTGTTTTGTTTAATAGCGGGAGCCTACTAAACAACTGATCAGGCACAAAAATATATTCCTCACAAAATAGTTGCAAAGATATTTTTCTATTTGTAATGGAAACGGATTTCGTAAGAAAAAATGTTGATAAAAGGACATGGAAACGTTAAAAGTTTGCAGAAACATAAAAACAATTAATTATTGCAATGTTTGTAAGCACATAATTAAAAGGAAAGCCATTGAATTCAACCCACGCGTGTAGAATCAGTATTTTGCTGCCATCTTTATATATACATACTAGCAAAAGTACCCGTTGTTGATTGGGTTCAGAAACAGCGTTCAGAAAATGGACTCTGATTTATGAAAGTATAAGTTATGAAAAGGAAGGGTTGTAAGGAGATAGCTTATAATTTGGAGGTATCAAAACCAAAGCAAAATATGATGAAAGTAAAAATAAAATAGATAAACCCCATAATTTATGATACCATACCTGTTTACATTGAAACACCTATCACAATATTATGTGGATCTATATTAAAAACCTTGTTAAACTTTGTGACATATTTCCATTCCATGGGGTCAGGCGCGAACATACACCCAAGGATTTTATTATACCATATTTCTTCAAACTGAAAAATAATTATCAAAGTATACTTACGCAGATAGATATGAAAAGTATTTAATAAAGTTTGTGCCTATTTCCATTCTATGGAGACCACCCCACAATTTTATTATACCATCCCTATTTAAGTTAAAACATACTTATCAAAGTATTAACATGTACATCTATATCAAAAACACTTGTAAACGTTTTTTTTATTTATTATTTTTTTATTTCCATACTTTGTTGACTAGGCGCGAACACAGACCTCACAATTTTAATGAACCACCGTTCTGCCAGATCAAACATACCCATTCCTGTGTCTCGATACATCTTCTGTCATTATATGTGATCAGTTTTCTATAATAATCAACCATATAGGAGCCTATTCGTGACCAGACACACATACACACACACACACACAAACTGACATACTGACATTCAGTTTTATATTATATATATATATAAAGCATATATATAAGCATATATATATATAAGCGCTTAAATATATATATATATATATATATATATATATATATATATATATATATATATGTATATATATATATATATATATATATATATATATATATATAATTATATATAAGCGCTTAAATAGATATTTTGATTAATTCAGATTTCATATTACAAAGTTTTTAAAAAATGACTCGTGGTCCACCGCTGAGAATAGAAACCAAATCGTTTAGCTTTTCATGTGCCGTTCATGTCTGAGCTATGAATACATGTTTGTTCCAAGGCTAAAAATTAAAATAAAAACCATTAGCTACTACGTTAAGCATGCATATTTATAATGCCAGCATTCAACCTTCACCTGATAAATTTCATTTTTTTTTTTTTTTTTAGTTTTCACACTTTTGCACCGATTTGCACTTTTTCACACTTTTGCACCGATTTTCATCCAAATATAAAGTTTCGCATGGGTTCAACTACTTTATACATGAAGTTCCATATCTGTAGACCAAAATCACTAGGAGTTTGGTAGGCAAAAGTTTTTAAACAAAAATATATACGTATACATAAATATATATTGAAAGAGTTTCGTATTTACTATAAATTTTTACGAAAATATTACCAAGTATAAAATATGTAGAATACCTGTATGAATATAATTATACGTAATAGTTAACTAAAGACGATTATAACATAAGAAAACCGAAAAAACTAGTAGGGAACTAATTAAAATGAATGCTAAAAAGATTATACAAATCAGCTACATCTTTTGCTAGTGAATGCAATGCCACAAACCATATATAACAAAGTTGCATTTTCCTTTTAAATAAATAGAAAAAGGGGTTTTCATATGAATTCCAATACATAAACAAAAAAAATTTTATAGGAGTATAGATGCGTATATATATATATATATATATATATATATATATATATATATATATATATATATATATATATAACTACTTCATTTACTCACATAATTACTATATATATATTTATTATTATTATTATTATTATTATTTACTATAAATACTTGCAGACACTATTGTTTCATCCTTTCGGGAATCATCAGCGCATGGTGTCACGCCAGTCGAGAGATTTGAACCCCGGCAACAGAAGTCATGTGTGGCGTCATTAGCTAGGAACCGAACCACTATGCTACCGTAAACCGCGAGAGATACAGTTGAAATTAAACATTTATTCCTATTACATGCTTTTAGCGTCAGTCAGAGTGATCATTATATGACGATAATGCGCGTATGAGCTATTTGACTGACTTTATTATTACTGAAAGTGCTCAACGATAAGAAACAAGTTTCTTAAAGGGGCTGACATTATTATTTACTATAATCTATATAATTATAAAATTCAATGACCTTGTGACGATGTATGTAACCCACTTTCCGGTTTATGACATCCGGTTGCGCATGTGCGCATGACCTGCGCACTGAAATATTATTATTTCCAAATTATTATTTAAAATAACTTAAACTTAATACAGAAATGAACGATGTAAAAAAAAAGCAGATATATCAAAATTTGAATTTAACTATAATAACTATTACGGTATCTGTTCAGTGCATATTTACCTATAAGTATGGCCAACCATTTATAATTCAGTAAGTATAAAAAAAAATCAAAAATAATCAATTATAATAAACAGAACGACTCATAGAAATTTATCTATATTCTTTTTGTCATTTTAATACACTTTCATAGAAATGTTTCTGTTATGTCAAAAAAAAAACCTATTTTCTTTACGTCACAAGTGTCATGCTCATACATGAATTCCATATCTAATATAACCTACTGATCCAACGGGTCACGGTTAGTCTAGTAATTATTAAATGCCTACAGACACTAGTGCTTCATCCTTCTGTAATCATCAGCGCAGGGTGTCACGATTAACGTAAGTCGAGAGATTCGAACCCCAGCAACAGAGTCATGTCTGGCTTCATTATATATATATATATATATATATATATATATATATATATATATATATATATATATATATAACTACTTAATTTACTCACATAAAATTAATATACGAAAGTATAAATTTATGCGTAAACTTTAAATATTTACTTCAAAAGTGCTCAATACGTAGGTAGAACTAGTTAGTAAGTTATACAATATATATGGGGATTAAGCTACACTGAATATTCCGCGTTTCATCCACTCTAGGACTCTTCAGGCTTATGCGCATAAGCCTGAAGAGTCCTAGAGTGGATGAAACGCGGAATATTCAGTGTAGCTTAATCCCCATATATATTTTATAACTTACTATATATATATATATATATATATATATATATATATATATATATATATATATATATATTATATGTGTGTGTGTATTTCTGTAGAAATATATTTTCTGAATATACCAATCCTTATTTAAGAAGCTCAATGTAATTACAGAGTGATATAGAGAATAAATGACAAAAACTATATTCCAAAATGTATGATGTTGACCATTTTATAAGTTATTCTTTTAATTCAGTTTACTTTTACAATTCTTGACAGTATCTGTTTCGTAGCGCAAAATCAATTACTTAATTATTATGAATAGATTATTAATAGATTCACTGATTGATATAATAATTAAGTGATTGTTTTTGCGCTACGAAACAGATATTGTCATTAGGCTTAGTATTGTTCTGACTTATTCATGTCTGCTAGCTTTGAACTGCGCAGCTTTTTATTTTTCTAAATACGTATAGGTGATGAAATGCCATTTTTAGAACGTGATCACTTGTTAGTCAACGTAAATATTTATAACATTTCTACTCTATACTATTAATAAAATTTTAAATGTTTATTTATTTATTTATCTATTTATTTGTGTGTGTGCCCGTGTGTGTGTGTGTGTGTGTGTGTGTGTGTGTGTGTGTGTGTGTGTGTGTGTGTGTGTGTACCAATAAAACTTTCGAACGGATGCACCGAATTGAAAAGTTATTTTTCCCCCTGAAAGGTATGAATCCCTAGATTGTCCTTACCTATATATGGTTCGTAACGAACAACGCCGAGTCACATAAAAAGTCCGAAATAAGGGTTTTTGGGCCGTTCCGTTTTTGTCGACAAAGTTACCTACCTAATGTCAACGGAATTTCGCTCTGTCTCTATAGAGTCGGGGTAACATCTTCCGGCATGTGGACAGGACTTGTGGCGCAATGGATAACGCGTCTGACTACGGATCAGGAGATTCCAGGTTCGAATCCTGGCAAGTTCCTAATAATTTTATCCAACGTTTACTCATTATCCTTACTCTTAGTTAGGGTATTTTTGTTTTTTTCAGTGATTTTGTTTTGTGCATATGGGAATTTCTCATACTCCGAGTTCACAGGGTAAGCGTTGATGGTAAGACGATGTTGAGTGTACTTGATGTTGAGTGTACTCGATTTTGTGTTTGACTCGGCGTTGTGTGTGCCGATCCAGCGCAGCCGCTAGTTTACAATATAATTGTAAATATTATTTATAATATTTATAATTTACAATATTGAAAAGAATTTAACGTGCAGGTTTATTTTATTTTGTGTGTGTGTGTGGTTTTGTTTTCTTTTGTTCATTATTATTATTATTATTATTATTATTATTATTATTATTATTATTATTATTATTATTATTATTTTAGAGTCAATTATTAAGCTAGGCACTTCCAGAATTTAAATTGTGTCTCCGTGCACACCGCAAAGAAAAGTCCAGACATTCGTTTTGTTCGACTGTAAATTAAAGAAGATTTGAGTATGTATTCGTCATTTTGCATGGAGATTTTTTCAGAGATAATGGCGTGCAAAGTGAGTGACGTATTTGCTGAGAGTCGATCAAAGGCAACAACGCGCCAACGATTCCAAAGTTCCATCGGCATTCAGTTGAGATGATAGAAGCAGGTGAACCCACCCGAAGCAAGCATCAGAAGGCAAGTTTAGCGTCCCCATTTTCAGGATGCTAAATGTATTTTGTTCTTCGCTTTCCTCGAGACAGTAACAACCACCAACAGCTAATGCTATGTAGCAATATTATTGTTTGAAATGAAAATAAATCTCTAAACAGATGGCAACAAACATAGGATAAATGCTGCACTTTTAACCAAGAAAATGTAACATATTAAAAACCAATGCAACGATGGATAACCTACATGAATACACATCGAATGGCTTCCGCACCCACCCTATTCTCTAGTTGTGGCTCACACCGACAACTGGCTGTCCAAATATTTCAAGTAAAGAGATTTCGCTCCAATGAAGAAAATTATATTGGAAATGAGGCGTCTTTGATACTAAAAGCACGTCGTTCGAAACATGTAAGCAATTCTAACCTTGTAAAATTCAATAGTTATCCCTCTTGAATACCTTTACGCGATTGTTGTATATATATATATATATGTGTGTGTGTGTGTGTGTGTGTGTGTGTGTGTGTGTGTGCAGCCATTACTGGTTACGCATTTTTTTTACAAAGGAGTCGCCACTTATCAAGGCCCAGAGGCTACTCGAGGATAAGGGTTAATAAGTGTACAGTGGCCAATGGGACAGTGACGTAGTAATTGTTAGTAGTGGAAATTTGGTAAATTGGATTATTTAAGGGGAACGGATCATCAAGAATTTGTTTACGTTGGACTTGAAGACAACCATATTATAGTCAGCTGGAAAGCAGGCAAATGGAAGAGAATTCCACAGGTGTGCAGTTCTCAGAAAAAAAGCTTTGTTCATGGAATCTACATTTAGGTTTAGGCACGGATAAAGAATGGGGGAAATTATTTATAGTGTTTTCAGCTAGACGAGTGTTTCTCGTGAATGTTTGGCGAGGAGGGAACCCCGGGGTAGGACATTAAAAAAAAAAAAATTAGTAACAAAATACAGTACAGTATATGATACACAGGTATATAATCAAATAATATTATAAATAACACCGTAAGGCGAGGAAAATACCGTAAATAGGGGCACGAAAAACATCGTACTCTACATCGTAACCTGAAAAACCGTATCCTAGTGCCACTGTATCCTGGGGTTCTACAGATCGAATGATCCCGTGTTCAAGCCCGGTTTTACCTCACCATTTTATTTAAATTTTTTACTTATTAATGATTTCAATTTATGATAAAAGAAGAGGCACCATTTAAAATCGCTACAAATCATTTCTTTGTTTGCATATTTTTAAACTAAACATTAATCAGCAGTGACTTTTTCAATTCATTCATTGTTAAGCCCAAATATCAGTTGACGTGGTATTGTAAACGAACACAGATGAAATTTGGGGAACTACATTATCATTATTATTTATTTATTTTTGTTCATTTTATTCATTTATTTTATTTATTTATTTATTTTTATTTATTTTATTTTATTTATTTATTTTTTTTTTTTTTGCGAATTAATAGACCTAGCAAATTATTCCTCATAATATATAATATTCAATAGAGGATTGATTCTATAATAATACAACCGCAATCTGCATAAACTAAGATATCATGTTTAAGCGTATTGTACGACTGAGCAACGTCGGGCGTCCGGCTAGTATATATATATATATATATATATATATATATATATATATATATATATATATATCGATCTCGCTTCAAAGAAAGCCGTTACGTCTTTTCACCTTTTAGTGTTGTATTTTCGATTCTACATTACGCTATAAATTTGTCGCATGTCCGCCACTTGGTTGCCGTGAGTATGATTGGTGGAGAGTCGTTTCAGTCTGAGAGGTCAGTTGTTAATAATTTCTTTATTTCTCTCTCCACTCTCTCTCTCTCCCTCTCTTTCTCTTTCTCTCTCTCTCTCTCTCTCTCTCTCTATATATATATATATATATATATATATATATATATATATATATATATATATATATATATATATATATATATATATATATATATATATATAAGTTAAAATTTATTTAAAAATAAGAAGTGAAAGAGACAGATGACGATTTTCGCACTCTGCTCAACGGAGTTAAATCGATGTATAATTACGATTCTCACTCTCTCTCTCTCTCTCTCTCTTTCTTTCTCTCTCTCTCTCTCTCTCTCTCTCTCTATATATATATATATATATATATATATATATATATATATATCGCTCTTTTATGGAGTACTCTGAATGACTTCATTAAATTCATTAGGTATCACTTTTCACAGTATTAGAACCAACCATCTTATATATATATATATATATATATATATATATATATATATATATAGACATATATATATATATATAGAGAGAGAGAGACATAGAGATAGATAGATAGATATTTACACATACGTACATAATTTATGTATATGTAGATATAGAGATAGTATTAGAACCAATCAGATATCCCTATATCTATTAATCTATATACATATATGTCAAGAATGAGAGTCCACTAGAAACGTTGTTTTAATTTGAATAAAATAAAATATGCATCCAGTGCGATTGAAATACAAATCACAACGTAATATAAGGAAAATAAACAAATATTTTACTTGTTTGAAATTTATCACAAATATATTTTAGAGGTATACTCCATCTTCAGTGTGTTGTTTTGTTTCTTTAAGAAAACTGAAGATGGAGTATACCTCTGAAATATATTTGCGATTAATTTCAAACAAGTGAAATATTTGTTTATTTTCCTTATATTACGTTGTGATTTGGCTTTCAATCGCACTTGATACGTATTTTATTTTATACATATATGTATTTATAATATACCTATATGTACATATATATATATATATTTACCTCGACAGAGTATTAAGATCAACCATATTAAAGTGCATAAGATCAAAACATGACCGTAAATAATCAGAAACATATACATACAAACTGTAAACGTAGACAGAATAGAAGACGAATACGCTTTTGGTTTAATCCGTCTTTAATAATAATTTCAAAACGCATATCCTTAAAGATTTCTTTAATATTTTCAAGACAATATTAAGGTTTCGCAGAGGTATAGTAAATTATTCAATAGAACGACTATCATAATCTCTTATTCCACACTACATAACTTGGACCAACAGATATTAGGCTCAACTGATGTTTAAATAAATAAAGTAAAAAAAATATTAATAACATTCGGATTTCTGGACCTGTAAGTGCAATGATCGAATCTTCTACCATTTGAATACCTCATGCAAGCATAAGGGTGTCATTTACAAATGCAGTGTTAAGGAGGGGGCACAACAGGGTAGTAATGATATTAATGTTGATATTGCGGGTACTGATATTGGTGGGATGATGACACACTACTGATCAATTACCTTACTTATAGTCTAATATTACCTCATTTTACTAGCCCTAACACTAACCCTAACCCTAACCTATTAAGTTTAGAGTCTCTAGCCCTACTTACTCTTTTAAAACGAAGCTTCTGAAAAACTGACATTCCTTGCTTTCCATACCTTGTCTTGTTAGACTACTAACACTTATTATTCTCTTAATTGGCAAATATTTGAAAGAGTTTGATCCTGTAAATTTATAGACAGATGCTACAAAGCGTTTGGAGAGGAAACTCTACTAACCCCCCACCCAGTCTTTATCTTATTTAAACTCAAATTCCATAAACAACGCTTCTTTTCTAGAACTGTTCCGTTGTTCTGCTTTCCAACTAACTAGTCGTTTTCAAGTCCAATGTTAACAAGTTCTTGATGATCCGCTTCCTTAAATTATCAAATTCTATCCAATTTCCACTACTAACGATTACTACGCTGTTGGCTCTATGACCACTTTTAACCCGTACTTTCGAATGGCCTTCGGGACTTGATAACTGCTAACTTCCTTGTCAAAAAAAAAAGACATTGGTCCTTTACTAAACAAGAGAGAAGAGATTTTGTCTCCGTGCGTGCATAAGATCTAGTATAAATAAAAGACCATTAAAGTTTCCTACCTCCTAAAATTTAATTTCCACCCACCTATTGTTCGCTTTGGGACCGTGGAAATCGTTACAACACGCTTCCTTTGTGAGCTGTCTGTTTCCTTTCAGCTTAATTTACTTCTGTTCTCCAAACCTTCCATTTTCTACATCTTATTCATCCTTTCATTTCTTTCGAATATCTGACAACATTACTTCTACCTAAGGAATATATTCCTTATTGTCCACCCTGAAACTCACAAACCTTCTAACATTAATAGTTTTATTATCACCATAGTTCATTTTTAAAAATAATAATCATTACTTGCTTGAACGTCTCTCTTGATTCACACCCCGTTCATCTTAAACAAATAGTTTACAATTAAATTTCAATCAATTAAATTTCAATCAATTAAATTTCAATCAATTAAATTTCAATCAACATTAATAGAAACTCTTCCTACATTAAATGGATAAAGACGCCCACTTTTAAATATTTCAAAGTAATATGGGCTTGTGCCGAAAGTAATGCCTCCTATTTTTATTCCGCCTGAATGCGTCAGGGGGAAATTGCAGATTGTATTGTTATAATGACAGAACTTTTGCATTCATGACTGAAAGTTTAATCTCTTTGTTGCAGATATTGACGGTGTGAGACTCTCTAAGAAAGTAATCTCTACCATGGACGCGCGTCAGAAGCAGAGATGCATCATTGAATACCTAGTAAAAACTCATTGTGAATGGAGCTGACTATGTAGAAAAGTATATTCTGGAGCACAAAAGATCGCTCGTTTTAATAGTACTACTCCTGTCTTCATAGCTCTTCGACGTTTTGAGTTATAAAAATAAGAGGCTTTACTTTTGGAACGACCCTCGTATGACAAAGCGCGCTCCGGACACCTATGCACAGGCATTGTTCATGGCTGGAAAAGAGGCATTAAGAATTATGATGACTATGTAGAAAAATATATTCTGGGGCACAAACGGGCACCCGTTTTAATGATATCACACCCGTCTTCGTAGGTCTTTAACTTTTGAAGTTAAAAATAGGAGGCTTTACTTTTGGAATTACCTTTTTAGATTCCAATTCTGTCTGCAACTTCGCTGTATCATTAACCTCTCGAGACCTACGGCAGTGGAGTTATTGTAATTACAGCTATCAGGCGCAACTTGCTATCTGTTAACCATTTCATATATCTTTTTAATACCTCATGCAAACATGAGACAATGATTTACAAATGCACGGTTAAGTAAGATACACAAAAGGATAATACCAGCGAACAGTATTAAGTATTGATATTGTTGGTATTGACAATAATAGGGATGATGACATCTCACTAATCAATGGCCCTACGGCTATTCCAATAAGATCTTCAACTGAGGCTGTATACTTAGACTCTACGACGGGGCCTATTAAGTTTGCAGTCTCTAGGCCTACTAATATTTTTTTAAAAGAAAAGCGTGACGTCCTGTATTTCTAATATCTGGTTCAGTACCCGTCTAGCTGAAACCATCCTCAAAAATTTTCCCCACTCTTTATCTGTGCCAAAACCAAAACGTAGATTCCATGGACAAAGCTTCTTTCATAGAAGTGCACGCCTATGGAACTCTCTTCCGTTTGCCTGTTTCCCACCTGGCTACAACTTGGATGTCTTCAAGTCCAACATAAACAAATTCCTGACAAACCGCCCTCTTAAGTAAGACACTTTATCAAATCTCCAATACTAACGATTACTACGATACTATCCCATTGATTACTGTACACGCAATAACCCTTATCCCCGAATGGCTTCCGGGCCTTGATAAGTGGTGATTACTTTGTAAAAAAAAAATAATTATATATCTAATGATTTTAACTGGAAAATAATTAAAAAGGTTAGATCCTATAAGCTGATAGAGAGATACTGCAAACTGTGCAGAGAGAAGCCCTATCTATTACTAAATAAAGTGGTCTTTTACTTAACAAAAGAGACGAGATTTTTTCTCGGTGTATGCATAAGATCTGGTATAAATGGAACATATTTCCACCCACCCATTAATTGCTTGTGGATCGTGTAAATCCATATGACAAGTTTCTATAGTGAGCTGGAGTTAGAGCCTCTGCTGCATTTTCTTTCATGCCAGCTTATTGAGTTATAATCATGTGATTATGCAGCAGGATCGAGCGCTATCAAGAGATAGCTTTAATGGTGGCATCCTATAGTATTATTTCAACATTTGTCATATTTTTATATAGTCTGTAAAAGTTTAGTAGGCTTTAAAAAAGCTAAATATTCATTACTCATTGTGAAGGTCAGTACTAGTATCAAATTAACACGCAAAAAGTATGCACGGAAACAAACAAGCATTATGAACAACATTTTAGTATAGAGATGTATCGTTTCTTCGTTTCTATCATTTTTGCAATTCACTGATTAACATAGTTTCGTTTTGTTTAGTCATAGAATATATTGATCTCTATTACAAATGGACATTTTCGCATCAATCTATCTGAAACCGTAACTATACGATTTCATTCTTTTTATTATACTATTGAAATTACTAATAGAGATTTTAATATCCGTCTGTCTGAAGCCAGAACTATACTATTATTTTTATTAATTGTACAATATTATTTCTATTATTAATAGAGATTTTGATATCTGTCTGTCTGAAGCTGTAACTATACTATTATTTTTATTAAGTGTACTAATGTACTTCTATTATTAACGAAGATTTTGGTATGTATCTGTTTTTTTTTTACATGGGGTTCACCATTTATCAAGGCCCGAAGACCACTCAGGGATAAGGGTTATTGCGTGTACAGTAATCAATGAGATAGTATTGTAGTAATCATTAGTATTGGGTGGTTAGATAGAGTGTCTTACTTAAGGGGCGATTTGTCAGGAGTTTGTTTATGTTGGACTTGAAGACGTCTAAGTTGTAGTCAGGTGGGAAACAGGCAAGCGGCAGAGAGTTCCACAGGCGTGCAGTTCTAAGAAAGAAGCTTTGCTCATGGAATCTGAAGCTGTGATTATACAACTACTTCTTTTAATTATAATATTGAAATGGGAATTTTGTATTTGTCTGTCTGAAGCCGAAACTATACTATTACTTCTTTTATTTTATTTATTTTTTTATTCTTTTTTTATTTATATGTCTGTCTGGAGTCAGTACTGCACTATTACTCTTATCAATTGTGCTATTGTACTTTTATTGCTAATGTCTGGCTAAAGCCGGAACTATAATCTATTTTTTTGAATATATTTATCTCTATTATTAATGGAGTTGCAAGCGTTGGTCTTTATAATCGTTGTTGTGCTGGTAATGTTTTTTGTATGTGATATTTCGTGTAGATACCAACTGTGTGTGCAGCTCGCTGCAGCATAAACCTCTTGAGACGTACGGCGCAGGGGGGGGGTTGTACCATTAAATCTAACATGCTAAGCTTTCAGTTTGCTAACCATGTCACGTGTCGGCTTGGTGAATCATTTACTTTTCTGTTTTGTTTTGGTTTTATTTTTCAGATTTTCTATCCTGATTTAATTGACAAAGCAGACACGCACGAATACACATTGGTAAGTTTAAAATTCTATCTTCATTCATAGAAGTTAATAAGAACGTTTAAAAGAACTAAAAAAAATGTAATCAATTTGTTTAATAACTATACTTTTGTTATACTCTTTTTCATCCCAAGCAAGGTATATTGCCACTCTGAACGTAAGGGGATACTGCTTGGGATCGTTTCTTATAGGGCACTGCAGAGAGCTGAAAAGTGAGATGTTTGTTCACATTACGTTTAAACTTCTGCAGATTAGTACAGTCAAAGACGCAAGCAACATGTGGGGAATTTCAAAGTCTAGAAGGCTGAGGGAGAAACTATTAGATTAGGTGGCTTTCCGATATCTAGGAACCTTGACAGTGAAGGGGTGGGATTTTGCTGCTTTAGAAAATGTGGCATAAAAATCAAACGCAGATAAGATGGAGCTTCAATTCTGGCAGCATCACAGAACTGTCTGTGATGATGAGATATTGTCTAAAAAATGTATAACAAACTTAAATAGTAATTTTATTATTGGAATACTCTGAGATGAGTTCTTTGTATATGTATTTATTGGCAGACTCATCTTCATAGTTGCTGTTTCAAAACGTTCCGGCCAACTATTCCAACCATCTGATGACGGACAGAGGAATAGTTGGTCAAGACGTTGTGAAACAACAACTATAAAGATGAGGATAACAGTCCGAAAATAAATAAATAAGTAAATAAATAAACTTAGTCATAACCGTGCTTCTTACAAGAAGGTTTTACACCAATATCACATTGAAACGCGGAAAGTCGTCGAACTCGTAAATTTGGTTGGTTGGTTGGTTGTTTTTGTTTTACGGCATATCAACCTTTTTCGGGTTATTTAATGCCGAATCCAAAGATTTTGAAGAAAAATTTTTTTAATAGAATATATTTATTGTTTTCACGTCGGTTTCTATTTAACCCATAGTTGGGACCCTAACAGGTACTACCACTCCGGGTCAGAGTGGACCTGGGAGTAATGGCAATTAAAGGGTGGCTCCACACTCCCCAAAGCCCACAAGCTGGGGCCTCACCACTGGATATAGTTTAAGGTCATATCCAGGACCCCTCGAACTCGTAAAGGAATTAACAATATATGCATGTATATATATATATATATATATATATATATATATATATATATATATATGTATATATATATGTATATATACATATCTGTGTATGTGTGTGTCTGTGTGTATACACACACACACACACACGCACACACACACACACACACATATATATATATATATATATATATATATATATATATATATATATATATATAGTAAGTTATAAAATATATACGGCGATTAAGCTACACTGGATATTCCGCGTTTCATCCACTCTAGGATTCTTCAGGCTTATGCACGAATTTCGCATAAGCCTGAAGAATCCTAGAGTGGATGAAACGCGGAATATTCAGTGTAGCTTAATCGCCATATATATTTTATAACTTACTAACTAGCTCTACCTACGTATTGAGCACTTTTGAAGTAAATACTTAAAGTTTACGCACTAATTTATACTTCTGTATATTAATTTTATGTGAGTAAATGAAGTATATATATATATATATATATATATATATATATATATATATATATATGTTAATTTTATGTGAGTAAATGAAGTATATATATATATATATATATATATATATATATATATATATATATATATATATATATATATATATATATATGTTTGAACATTGTTAATTTATATGTCCGTCATAGCAGCAGCCGAATAGTGTAACGGTTAGAAGCACCGTCTGTCTAGTTTCAATCCTGGCTGGAGGTAGTTGCTTTTCTAGCCGCACTGATGAGTTGTGATACAGCGAAACTACTGTATGTGGATGACTATATATATATATATATATATATATATATATATATATATATATAGGCTCCATATATGATTCAGCTGTGATTATTTTTAAAATCCTACTTCCTCGGATCATGATACTTGTTGTCGGGTGAACTTGTATGTATATATGTAGCCAACGATACGTGGATGAATAAAGAAATGGATACGATATTATTGCTCGAGTTTTGATCGAGCATTACTTTCTTTAGGGACCGGGGGTTCATTTAATTAACGTCTAAGACACAATACACAGCAATACACACATTATCTATAATATAAAGCTGAACATCTGTGTGTGTGTCTGGTCACGAATAGGCTCCTATATGGTTGACTATTATAGAAAACTGATCACATATAATGATAGAAGATGTATCGAGACACAGGAATGGGTATGTTTGATCTGGCATAATGATGGTTCATTAAAATTGTGGGGTATGCGTACGCGCCTGGTCCACAAAGTATGGAAATAAAAAAAATTAAAAATTAAAAAAAAAAACGTTTACAAGTGTTTTTGATATAGATGTACATAATACTTTGATAAGTATGTTTTAACTTAAATAGGGATAGTATAATAAAATTGTGGGGCCAACGTTCGCGCTTGACCTCCATAGAATAGAAATAGGCACAAACTTTAATAAAGACTTTTCATATCTATCTTCGTAAGTATACTTTGATAATTATGTTTCAGTTTGTAGAAATATAGTATAATAAAATTATGGGGTGTTCGTTCGCGCCTCACCTCCATAGAATGGAAATATGTCACAAAGTTTAACAAGGTTTTTTTAATATAGATCCACAGAATATTGTGATAAGTGTTTCAGTGTGAACAGGTATGGTATAATAAATTATGGGGTTTATCTATTTTATTTTTACTTTCATAATATTTTGCTTTGGTTTTGATACCCCCAAATTCGAAGCTATCTCTTTACAATCCTCCTTTTCATAACCTATCATACTTTCATAAATCAGAGTCCATTTTCTGTAGGCTGTTTTTGAACCTAGTCAACGCCGAGTACTTTTGCTAATATATATATATATATATATATATATATATATATATATATATATATATATATATATAGAGAGAGAGAGAGAGAGAGAGAGAGAGAGATAGAGAGAGAGAGAGAGGAGGGAGAGTTTTTGTCGCATTGACATTGATATTTAAAGCTTACTGTTTCCATTTTAAAATTATTAAAACGAACTCCTTAATCTACTCAGACGTGAATTTGCGAGCAACTACATAAAGGTTAACTAATCTGCATATTCCCTTACAAAATAAACTTTTATTGACTAATTATTCATTTTTTACGCTTTCTTATTGAATGATTAGTTTCATCGAACTATCACACTCAATTCTATTCATGCATATTTTCTAGATTTTGCGTATATATTGGAATGGCAAAATTTTAAAATAATGAAAAAGAAATGAATCATATTCAGATGTTAAATCGACTAAAATGCTAATAAAAATAAAAACGGGGGAGAAGAGAAAATAAAATAGGAAAATTGCCTATTATAAATATACAATTGGCTAAAATAAATAAGTCGATTAAAAGAATCACAAAATATAATAAAACCCGGAGCGATTTTCGTCAAACCACTTTTTCATGGATATATGTTTGAAAGAAAGAAAACTATTTTTGTAGAAATATTAGTATATAGGAACGGTATACGGGATAGGAACGAAAAAACAAAAGACTTAAACGGAATGTGTCCCCCCCCCCACCAAAATAATTCTCTCTGTAACCGAAGGTTTCTCTGGTTGCACAAAGTAGGTGGGGGTGGCTAAAACTGATGGCAAGCGTCTTGAGGACAGACAGGTGGAACTTAGTGCGTTCTCTCTGCAAAACAGAAAACACTCCGGAGAGAATGTAGAACCACAGTCCTTTTTATCTACTAAGTGTTATCCAATAGCCGAAAGTAGGCTGATGATCTCATATGGAACGTGGTACATGCTGGGCAATTCGAACCTGAAGACGCTGGGTAGTTGTGCCTATATAGACAGCATCACACCGACATTGAAATTTGCAAACAATATTGTTTGATTGTGAGATAGGCAAGACGTCCTTGCGAAAAGAGGGAAATGCGCCCTTTCTAGAAAAAACAATTCGAAAGGATAGAGAGGAAATCTTATCCCCAATACGTTTGCCTTCAGGTTCAATCCAAGGTAACTTGAGGTACACCGGAACTCTAGATGGATCAACTTTAGGTGGCTCAGAATGGATTCAATTTTCTTGTTGATAACTTTATTTACCAATGGAGGCGGATATCCATCATAATGAAAATCCTTTTAATATTATCGATTTCAGAATCGATATAAGAAGGAGAGTAAATGGCAAGTGCCCGATGCGTTAAGTTTCTAATAAGGTTGAGTTTTTTGGTCGTTGGTGCAAAAGAATCCCAACTAAGGTAAAGTCCAGTAAAAATAGGCTTTCTATAAATGGACGTAAAAAAGTGCTCAATGCAGGGCAGAGCTGGTATATAGTCTGTTTCATTGGAATCCCAATTCAATGATAACACTTCGTAAGATCAAAAAAGAATCGATATTGAGACGGGAGTTAAAATTACTTTAGTTTTATAAGAAAATCGGTTGTGGTTGACATTCCGGAAGAAAGTTGGATGTATACTTTGGGAATGTGAGCAGTAAAGGTTGGGGGTGAAAGAAGTAGGTAAGGTTGAGAACGCAGGGGGGAAATTATGTTACAAATATACCATTAAATAGCGAATGCTTTCAAAAAACTTGATGGAAATTTAAAATTTACAATAATTGTTTCAGTAATTTATGGCTTACGTGAGATTCCCTAGAGTATGGTGGCAGATACACGCTACAATTTTCTCATCAACCACAAGTCTTATTTAAAGAAAACCTCCTCAAAATCATAAGGTTGTCTTCTGTGTGTTTGTTGACATCACGTGACTCCAATCAACCAATGAAATTGAAAATTAAATTTGAAATGGTCATGGAAAACAGAAACTCCAAGTTAAAATAATAAGGATAGAGGAACAGTTGTAAAATCCAGAATGAACTGTGGTCTTATAAATATTGAATAAAAATATTTATTTGGACTTTATGTTTACAGTATTATACAATCTGTAATCCTACGGTATTTCAGTATCTGATTATTAGGACTATGACAAAAGAAGGTTCTTTTCATTTTTTTGACTCTCGAGTATATATTCAGGTTCAAAAGAGAGTCGCAAACCTGATAGGCCCTGAACTGGCATCTAAGCTTCAGCCTCTGTCCCATCGACGAAATGTTGCATCCCTCTGCCTTTTCTACAAGTATTTTAGTGGTGAATGCTCTGACGAACTGCAATCACTTGTGCCCCCACGACGTGAGCACCCTCGACAAACCCGACAGACTGCTAAATCCCACCCCCACACTGTAGAGATCCCTAGATGTAAAAGATCTTTTTACTCCAATAGTTTCTTCCCCCAGAACCGCTAGACTCTGGAATTCCATTCCAGGTCCCTGCTTCCCCAACAGTACTGACGTGCAGAAGTTCAAGTGTAACGTGAACCGACATCTTGCTGCCCAAATCCCTACATAGTACCCCAGTAGTTGCTGCCCCTGATAGTAGCCCCCCTACACCAAAGTGGCAATTTGCCTTGTTTGGGGTGAAAATGTAATAATATATATATATATATATATATATATATATATATATATATATATATATATATATATATATGCGACATAGTTAGATACATTTAATTAAATGAGAACCACATCACTCTATCTAAAAACATATGATATTAACTGATATATACTCGAGAATCAAAAACATATAAGATATTAACTTATATCGTGAGTCAAAATAATGAAAAGAATATTCCCTTGTCATAGCCCTACTGATTATATATATACATATATACGTGTGTGTGTGTGTGTGTTATTTTTATTTTTATTATTTATTTTTCTTATTTAAAATATTTTTATCTATCTTGTTTCTCCCTTAAACTTCCCCCCCACACACTCCTCATAATTGCCCTACTGGCCATTTTCCATTTCATTTTATTTTTTACCATGGATGAAACACTAGGTAAAACTACAGGGGCGAAAGAGCAAGAACGTGTTTTAAAGATGTAGTCCATTGAATTACAAAACTCCCGCACCAACCCGACCATGAAGTAGGGGCTAGTGAAGAGAATTGGGCGATTCGTTTCCAAACCATTTTGCTTGGAAGTCGACTATAAAATCAACTGTATCGAAAACACACACACACACACACACACACACACACACACACACACACACACACACACAAGAACATTCAATTGTAGAAAAGAATCGGTTAGCGACGACCAAACAGAGCGAATCGGTCCAGTTGAAAGGTATGTGCTTAAGGATTCATGTAACGCGATGTAATAAAGGCGACAGCTTAAATAGATAGATAGATAGATAGATAGATAGATAGATAGATAGATAGATAGATAAGAAGACAGATAAAGAGAGAGAAAGAAAGGAGAGGAAGAGAAATTAAAATGAAGAAGAGATTAGTTATAAATAAAGCTTTTCACCTCAGTAAACCTACCGTTTTCAACTTTCACCTATAACACCGGTTGGAAATTGAATAAGACACATTTTAAAGAAAGACGATGTGAGGGAGAGGATTTTTTTTTTTTTTTTTTTTTTGCTGTGAATGTCGTTAGGCGAGTTCTTGCTGTGAATGTTTTATATAGTTGGACCAGAGATTGTATCTCAGTCTAGCACCTACCATAAGCTTAACAACACAGTAGAGCTTGGTTATCAACATATTTTCTGGGTAAAGTTCCCAACACTATCTGTCTACTCTAATCTGATGTCGGGTCTGACAGTAAACTCCATTCAGCATGTCAAATGTGGCAATTTAAAAGTTGAGGGAAGAATCGAATCCCCCCCTTTTTACCATTGTTTCCAGATCTACTTTAGGCGGCAGAAATATTATCTGTCGTAGTTTCATCTTTTTTATATTTTCATGAATTCCAAACAAGGCACATCGCCACCGAGCTACTGTAAATATTGAGGAATATTTATAGAGATATTCTAATTGTTAAGAGCTGCGCCGCGAGATGTTTGTTCACATTACGTTTAAACTTTTTGCATGTTGGTAGAGTCAAGAAAACAGAAAGATTAGCAACATATCTGCAACATCTTCATAATCAAAACAGATGTTAAACAATGCTAAACGAAAGTACATTTTTTTTTCTAACAAACGTGTAGCTGCTGTGTAAATGCGTGTGAAATGATGTTACCTGGAAAGAAAAGAAAACTATAAAATTAGAGAAAGAGAACGATTACTTGCGAGAGGTGGATAACGTTCGCGATCATGTGCAAAGCGCGAAGGACTCTCAACAAGATTATTGCGTGAGGAATGTCGCAGCGGTAAAGAGAAGAATTAGGAAATAAATGTTGTTGTTACAAAGAACAAGCAAGTTGGAGTTATTTCCTATTCTTTGTCTTGGTTTCCTTTGCAACTGAAACTGCACACAACCTGTGTTGATCCGCGGACAACATTACATGTCGAACCAACATCGTGGGTATTGGTAGCGATGAAACTAGGAAGTATTTGATTATTTTACCGGGCAGCTGAACAAGAATTTAAGATTTAGACTTGAAAACAACCATGTCTTAGTCAGCTTCGGAGCATTCCTGCGGTATTGTGTTCCATAGGCGAGTAATTACAATTGCACTTGTGGGGTTTTGTCACACAGATCAAGAAGCGAAATACGGTATAATCATGTTAACACACCGATTCCCGTTACATCACCGAGGTTAAGCAACGTGAAGCCTGGTCAGTACCAAAATGGGTGACCATTTGGGATTTACAGGTGCCCTATGTGTTCTCTGCTTATCTCAGTCTTTTCCTAGTCGTCTAGCACTTCTTCTTTGCCAGTGGACTCAAACAGTGCTGATTCAGCAGAGGTGTGTTGCGATTGTGCAATCCTTGCCTCACAATTACTCGTTCAGCTACCATTTAATGGGATATCCATTGTCCCTTGAGACTAAACGAAAGCATCGGTCAATAGACGCATCAAATAATAAGTCTTTTTTTTACATGCGTGCATTGCAGCTGGCCTTCTTTTTCGTCGCTTTTCTTTGTGTTCTATTTTCTGTATTGTTGCATAATTTAGTAGTTGCTAATCAGCTGGTTAACTTAGGCGAACAAAACTTACATATAGAAACGCAATGGCAACTTGATGGCGATTTTAAAGGTTTTATTCGGGACGATAAGTTCGTTCACGAGGGAGGGGGAGACCAAAACTTAATTATTTATAAAAGGGAGTCTAAAATTTTCTTAGTTAATTTTCTTACATAGCCTTAAAACTGTCGACGAGCGGACAGTCTGAAGGAAATATTCATTTCAATTTTGGTCTGGACACTTCCACGCCTTAAAATGTCTCGAAACTCTGACCCGTCCCCCAAACATGTGATCATTCATGTAATATCATCGACACTTCTTTCTAGTGTGTTTTGCTTGACGAGCTTCACCTTCACCTACGCTATAATCATGCAAAGTGCAATGATTTATTTTCGTTCGCTGCCAGGTTATCCTGACATATACTCTATGTAACCCTTGCCGAAATTTATACTAGTTAACATAATCTCTTCTTATTAGCATAGGAGCCCAATTTATAACATATCTTCTGCGTAAAAAAAAAGGGTGCTGAGGGAGAAAACAGATCATCTCCCACTAGATTGTGAAGTAGATTTTAGGTACTGTCAAGGTGGTTATAGTTTTCTAATGTACTTTCTAACTTCCGGAAGCGGTGACAAGGCAAATCGGTTCCTTGGCTTTTTTTTTTCTCTCACACCTATATCTTCTTTTTTTTTTTACACAGGCATCACCACATTATCAAGGTCAAGAGACCACTCGAGGACAAGGGTTAAAAAGTGTACAGTAGAAATTGGACAATATAGTAATCATTAGTAATGGAAATTCGGTAAATTGGTTAACTTATATGGAATGGCTCATCAAGAACTTGTTTACGTTAGACTTGAACACAACCATATTGTAGTCAGCCGGAAAGCAGGAAAACGGAAGACAATTCCACAGGCGTGCAGTTCTAAGAAAGAAGCTTTGTTCATGGAATCTACGTTTAGGTTTAGGTACAGATTAAGAGTGGGGGGGTATTGATAGTGTTTACAGCTAGACGAGTATTTCATGTGAAAGTTTGGCGAGGGGGGGACCATAAACTGAAGCTCAGTCGAACACTTTCCATGAAAATAACGATACATAAGAGACAAACTCGCAACATCTCTTCTGATGAGAAAGAGGTTGCAGTGAAGAGAAAAGGACATCTCCTATGAGGCTACGAAGTCTATTTTGAACTTTATCAAGGCAGGACATCTCCCCTATGTATGTCCTCTAGTTTGTTCCGCTTTCTTTTACCGGTCTATCTTTTTTATTTAATAATCATTGGAAAGATTTTTCGATCTTATGTTAAGAATTATTGAAATTATTTTTTTTTTTAAGAATTATTGAAATTATTTTTTTTTTAAGAATTATTGAAATTTTTTTTTTTAAGAATTACTGAAATTTTTTTTTTTTAAGAATTATTGAAACTTTTTATTTTTAAGGATTATTGAAATTATTTTTTTTTTAAGAATTATTGAAATTATTTTTTTTTTTAAGAATTATTGAAATTATTTTTTTAAGAATTATTGAAATTATTTTTTTAAGAATTATTGAAAGTATTTTTTTAAGAATTATTGAAATTATATTTTTTAAAGAATTATTGAAATGAGTTTTGTTTTAAGAATTATTGAAATTATTTTTTAAGGATTATTGAAATTATTATTTTTTAAGAATTATTGAAATTAATTTTTTAAGAATTATTGAAATTATTATTTTTTAAGAATTATTGAAATTATTTTTTAAGAATTATTGAAATTATTTTTTTAAGAATTATTGAAATTATTTTTTTAAGAATTATTGAAATTATATTTTTTTAAAGAATTATTGAAATGAGTTTTTTTTTTTTTAAGAATTATTGAAATTATTTTTTTAAGAATTATTGAAATTATTTTTTTAAGAATTATTGAAATTATTATTTTTTAAGAATTATTGAAATTATTTTTTTAAGAATTATTGAAATGAGTTTTGTTTTTTTAAGTATTATTGAAAAAAATTTTTTTAGAATTATTGAAATTATTTTTTTTTTTAAAGAATTATTGAAAACACCTTTTTAAATATTTTAAAACTATTTTTGGAACAATATGTATCAGATAAGTAATTTTGTGATGTTTGAAATTTTGTTATTTTGATTTCAATAATTTTATTTTCCTATTTTCATAGAATATATTTATTATATAAATGTAAATAAACAACTTTTATTTTTTAAATTGGAGAAAACTTTTATTTTATAATTTCATAATATATATTTCTCATAAAATTTCAAATAAAATAATAAACTTATTTCTTTAATTTTGTTATTAAAAATGCAAATAAAGACTGATTTTTTTTTTATCTGTATTATCTTGTTAATTACATATTTTTCAATAATATCGTTTTCTTATATTTTATTTGAATAAATCGCTTTACAATAGAAATAGTGAAGAACAATAAAAAGGAACTAATTTGCCTTGTCATTGCTTCCAGTAGCGCTATGTCGGAAGTTAGGAAGTACGTTAGCTGACAATAACCGTCAAGGAACTTCGGTGGTGTTCGAAGCACTGGTTATTACCAGTGCTCCGAACATCACCTCTTCAGATAGATGCAAATCATATTTTCACGGTAATCGCGCAGCATGAATGGACGTATCTTCAGAATGTCTTTATTTTTTTTGCGTTATTTTTACTTTCGTTTGTCAAATAAAAACATTAAGGCAAACAATATTTGCCTTAAGACATTAAATGTTTTGTGCGTCCTGGTCCATGGGAGATGTTAGGCGAGAAGAAAAAGAACGTTTGTAGTTGGATAGTGTGACGTGAGCCAGATGGACGCTCACGACAATAGATCAGTGTCATATGTTTCAGCTCTTCCATTCACGAATATCGTTTTTAATGTTCGGTGGGCGTTTATTATATCTTACCTAGCTGACGAACCTTTAAACGTCCTTGTCATAGGTACAAAACCAACCAATTTATCAATATATATATATATATATATATATATATATATATATATATATATATATATATATATATATATAAAGTGTGTGTATGTGTGTGTGAGAGAGAGAGAGAGAGAGACAGACAGACAGACAGACAGACACACAGATACAGACAGAGAGATATTCCTGTCTATCGGTCCGCCACAGCAACTAAGTTGGTGGGAAATCCACACATATGAGTTGTTTATAGCGGTGAAGGCTTTGTGTAAAACAATCCACAGTGTTGGGCACAGCTGCAAATCTCAGTAATGGCTACCACAAAACAGAGCAGGCAGTATACACACACACACACACACACACACACGCACACACACACACACACACACACACACACACACACATATATATATATATATATATATATATATATATATAAAGAGAGAGAGGGAGAGAGAGAGAGAGAGAAATACAAAGGAACGGTCCAGAAGTAATGTTTTTATGCTCACCGAATGGATCAGAGGAGATTGCAAATGCATTGTTATGATGATTGAACTTATGCATTCAAAATCTGAAAGTTTCGTGCCTCTGTTCTAATATTCACGGTGAGAGACTTTAAGAAAGCAACCCCTTTCATGGGTGTGTGTTAGAAGCAGAAATGCGTCATTTTATTCCTCCATACAGAAAGAAATGAAACCGATCAAAATTCATAAGCGCCTGTTGAACGTTTAAGAAGTTTACGCAGTTGATGTCAGTGCAGTTATGAGATGAGTTCGTCGAGTTCAGAGTGATGACAGTGGTGTGAGTGGGGAAGTGTGCTTCGGACTTTTACAACCGAGGCATCGTACATCGCTGTCAAAAGTGCATTGAGAACGATGGTGACTATGTAGAAAAATAAATTTTGGAGCACAAAAAGTCGCACGTTTTAATGACACCATACCCATCTTCGTAGCTCTTCAACGTTTCAGTTTTTTTGGGGTTTTTTTTTTTTTTGCTTTTTTTTTTGCTTTTTTTTAGTTAAAAATAAAACGCTTTACTTTTGGAGCAACCTTCTGGCCTTCGGGACGAGATCAAAGTGTAGTATCTGTTCTTCAGATGCTGCACTTCAATTTCTTGTTCTCTGTCAGTGAAAGAGAAATCCTTCACGACTGAGACAATTTTTATTTTTGTTCCTTTTCTCCACGTTAAAAACGACCCTGGTGTCTAACTTTGTCCTGTGGGGAGGCATTGTAAATAGGAACCTTCGTGGATAGATAGATAGATAGATAGATAGATAGATAGATAGATAGATAGATAGATAGATAGATATGTTTGTGTTTTTGTCAAATTTTATCTTCGATTAGAAAATAATTGCTGGTTTGAATAAAGGTCTAAAGACAAAAGCCAAGCATTATTGTCTAAACAAAAGGGGGAAAAAAAGAGTCGTTGCGTTTCGTAAGCATCTTTATCAGATGATATAACCGTGTCTCGTTACTCTGATAGTCTCCCGCACCTTCTGCGTCTGGGGCTCTACGCAATAACCAAGGGCCTGCGACTCCCGGCTGAGTCGGACAGTGAAGCATGTTGTCGTTATTAGTCATAATTCGTTAGCCGTTGAGCGAATGGATCGTTTGCTCTCCGACGGTTGCTATGAATGGACGGGACGGGCCGCCACCCGCCGCTACGATGATCGCTTACGACAATAAACTACAGCAAACAAAAGCAACAACAACAAAACAAAAATACCGGGTAATGGACCCCGATGCACAGCATGGGTTGTTCGAGAAAGGCATTAAAAGGGTGTGGTAGAAAAAAAAAAAACTATGGTCGGTGGTATGGAAATGGCTTTTTCTGAATGATAACGCTGAACCGACATTACGTTGAGTAATATTAGCTTGGGGTCCCTTACATATTTGTCTGGACGGTAATTGCTATAAACGTTATAGTTTCTAACAATACTACTGCTACTACTACTACTACTACTACTACTACTAAAATAATAATAATAATAATAATAATAATAATAATAATAATAATAATAATCGCTACATAGAACCAAGAACATTAAAGCCGCATATCTATAAGCTCTAACCTCTCCCCATCACCCCATTACCATATCACCCCCCCAAAAAAAAGAGTGAGACCAAACAGTCAAGCAGAGTCAAGGAGGAAGGAAAGACCGAGGAGAGAGAGCACTGCCCAGACCTCCGCTGCATAAGTGTGAAGAAAACTGAGACCTTGGGGAGGCTTATTGCCACTCAAATTCCAGTGAAGACCAATAGCCGCTGCTAACGAGAAATCAATGGCAAGCAGCTGTTGCGATAATGCAAATTTATTTGTAAATATTATCGAAAAAGGTAGAAAGTACTGGAAATCTGGGGATACTTGTTATCACTCAGCTTCCAGGGAATACCACAAACTGTTTTCAAGGAGAGATCTTTGATGACCTGTGTGAAAGCTCCTTGTTAGTCAATTATAATCGCTTATATATAAATATCGTAGTACCTGCTTCAAAAGGAGCCAAAATCGTGAAATTTGGCTTAGAAAAGAGCAATCTAGCAACCCTGGACAAGAATACGAAAGTGGCCTCTCTTGGATGTAGCCTTGCTTTTGAATATCCTTATAATGATATATGATCATTGTTATAATAGCGCGAGAAAGGAACTCGTAATAATTTCGACGTTATGTGAAAACGGGAACATTCGAAAGAAATAGGGCAAAAAATGAGAACATTGTCTACTAAGAGGTGTTGGACTGAAGGAGTAAATTAAACATTATCTCTTACAATGTGATTTTATTATTTGTATTGAACTATGTAGCACAATATTACTTTTTTAGTATTTATTAGTACTTATTGATTTATCTCGTTTGGTTCAGTTGTATATTTAAAATACAAGCAACACTATTTTCATAAAACTGTTAATAAACTCATATTTCCTGCGTGTTATTGATTTTTCTGTACAAAAACATAATTTTTTGCGACATCCAAACAAACGTCAACTTCACCTAAACATATCTGTTGTTTAAATTTATTTCTCATTCTCTGGAATTTCCACGGGCCATACTAGTACCTATTTATTCGACACATTGAAATGTGGGTGCTTCACCCTTATGCAAAACATAAAAAAAAGAAGATGAAGTAACCTGTCTGGTTCTCTCGACACTCCCTCACCAATATGGGAGCCATCGGGGAACAGGCACTAAATTAATCACTTCCTTTGTACGAAAGGGGTAACGCAGAATATCCTTATAGTATACTTATTAATATTATTTTATCTTTCAAAAAGTAGCGAGCGTGATACAATCAACGCCCCTCCCCAAGTATTAGGAAGTAAAAAAGAATAAAAATAGAACAAAAAAGAAGAAATGTGTTTATCGACAGAACAATGAAGAGGAAGTTGTTCACCAAGGTACACAAAGGCAGCTGATAGAATTGTTAATTAAGGTGTGGCGGAACAAAGGGCTGGATATATTTAGAATTAGTTTACGGGAAAATGAGTTTTGCGACAGTTGGAGACAGTTGCAGATGTCGTATTGTCGGGGTATATATAAACGAGTGTATATTATATGTATTGTTTAGCGATATAAATGTTCTTTTTACGAATGGGTGTATACAGAGTGTATATACATATGTATATACGTGTTATCGTCATCTATATGACGTGTGTATATATGTGTGTTCGTTTATGACCGTCTTGCGTTGTGGTCGTCTAATCTAGTTCGTTGTGTGTGTTTGTACGGTTAAATACAGTTCCTGGCGAAACAAGAATATACATAAATACCTTTATAACACAAAGGACGAATAACATTTATTTGGGGTTTCAACATTTGACCAATCGAGAACATATCTGGTCCATCTTTGGTCTTGTTCAACGGAAAATTGCAATGGACATTTTCCTACGAAAATACAGAGCCTCGAGTTTTATTTGCGACAACTTTTTATTCAAGAGTGTCACCCCCCCCCTTTTGGAAAGTTGCAACACTGATTCTGACGTTCGCCATTTCAGACCACCTCTACTTGGAGCCATCACGATGTGAAGACCGTCTGTCTTCCTCTTGACTCAGTATGTTTAAGTATCTCAAAAAAAAACATCTCCCTCTCTAAATGACGCCATTAGTAAACGTTACTAAGATAATCACCTGATATTTTTACATGTCATTATTCTAAGTTGTCAATTAAATTGTTATAACATTTTTAAGTTAACATTCATAAATTAATGAATTGCCCTCTAGACACTATCCTTAAGTGTCTTTGATCTCTTACCAAAAATGTTTATCAGGACAACCTGACATTAAAATAATTCACCTTATAAATAACCCCAACTAAATATTTAAAATAACATAGTATTCAAAGGCCAAATAAGATCCATATATTGCCTCGTGTGTTACCACTTAGCTGGTTACTCCACCTAATCAAATAAATTCTTGTAATGGAATCCGGTAAGACTAAAACAACGGGTCAACTATAAGGCAATTAAACTGGTCAATTGAGGTGAGGAGAATTAAGGCTTTTCACTTTTTCACCAACTCAACGTTTGTGAGGGAGATGAGAATCTTTATTTAACATTCGGACATCCATGTATGTTGTATTGCATATATAATGTATACATGTGTCTTCTAGGGGTTAGATTGTATGGGAGTGTATATACGTTTACATATATGTGTCACGGTTATTTATATAATGTGTGTATATATGTGTGTTCGTATATGACCGTCTACTGTTGTGATCGTTTAATCTAGAGTTCTTTGTGTGTGTATGTACATTTAAATAAAGTTCATGACGGAACAAAAATATACATAAATACCTTTACAACACAAAGGACAAATGAAAATTATTTGGTGTTTCAACATCTGGCCAATCAGGAAAATATCTGGTCCATTTTTGGTCTTGCTTGGAGGAAAGCTGCAATGGACATTTTATCCAAGAAAATGGCAGAGCCTCGGGTTTTATTTTCAGCAACTTTTTTTCCAGAGTGCCCCCCCTTTGGAAAGTTGCAACGCTAATTTTGACTATCACAATTTCTGACCCCTCTAATTGGAGCCATCATGATCTGAAGACCGTCTCTATCTATCTCCCGATTCCGAATGATTGTCTGTTTGTATATCTTCAAATTAACTATTGCTATAATGTAATTCAACTCACATATTTTAACATGCAATTTTTCAAATCACTTTTTACTAACCAAATTTATTGTTGATGTATTTAATATAGCTCTCTATTTGTTTATTGTTTCTAAGATCTCGACTGCATTCCAAAACTTACAAACTTTATTTGTCCTTGTAACATAATATAATTTTAATACTGATAATCAAAATAATGTTCTTTCATAATAATAACTCCTTTAAATAAACATCTAACTTATAATAATAGTCGATTTTATAATCGACTATTAGCAAAACGTTTTTGAGACTGTCTTGGGTTTGCGACGGTTTGTTATATATTCAATCATCGAGGTTATCCTTGAGGGGTACCAAATTGAGCTTTCGTTACATTTGAATATGTTATATAGAGTTCTTCATTTAGGGGCACTTTTTACGTTTTCTATATAACATATTCAAATGTAACGAAAGCTCAATTTGGTACCCCTCAAGGATAACTTCGATGATACCGATATGTAACACGTATTCAAATTGGTGCTCGTGACTAAGTCGCATCACCGATGCGATAATCGAACCTGTGTTTAAGAAAATACAACGTGGAAGCATGGAGATTTAGTGTCAAGAAAAAAGAAATAGACTAAAAAAAAAAAAGAAAAAAGGACAAGAAAAAACAATAAAATGTCTGAAAAAAAAGAAAAAGAAAGAACAGTAAAAAAAAAATAGAAATCAACACACACACAACGTAGGGTCCATTAAAACACTAGGCAAATTAGAAAAATAATTAAGAAAAAAAAAAGAAAAAAAAAGAAAAGCAATGCACACGTACAACCTTTTCACGAAGAAAGAAAAGGAAGACATACAGACACACATATGTAAAACTTTATATATAGAAAATAGTTTAAAAAAATGTTTATCGTATTGGGAATTAGCTCGTTATGAACGAAGAAAAATATCACTTAATGTCAAAATTAGAAGGGAAAATCAAAGAATGGCCTTATTTTGTAAATTTTTAACAACAGCCAGTGAGAAAACCAAAAAGATAAACATGTCAATCAAAAATATGTGTTATGAATATTTTGTGTCATTTTTAAACTGTGAACTAAATGTAACTTTTAATGAAAAACAATATGTACTGTTGATGAAAAGACAATGGTCATGTCCTGTAAAATGATTTTTTTTCTTTTTCGCTGATTGTGCGAATTTTTCGTAGGAATTTTTTTTTTTTTTTGATGACGTGGTCAAAAGGAGTATCCACGAATCTGTGTTTTGTTATTTGGAATTTTGTTGTTAGTGAGATGGGACTTTGTGATTGCTTATAGGATATTTTTGTATTTCTTAATTTATTATTTTTATGTAATTGATGTGTTGTCAAACGGAATTGGCAGAATTTTCTTGTTCGTTGACATGCATTTTTTTTTCGCAGAATGGTGAGGTGAAATCTTTGCTTGTGGGGTCTATTAAAAGAATGATTAATAAAAGAAAGAACGTGTTAATTAATTAATAATCATAATAGTACTAATAAAATAGGGAAAATGAGAAAGAAATAAGATTTAAACAGTGTAATAAATGATTTTAAAAAGAAAAAGTTTCGGAAGAGTAAAAGGTTCAGTCGGTATTAATTTTAATTTTCGAAAAGTAGAATAAATGTTCTATTCGACATGTGTGACGTTTTGACCACATAAGTAAGGAAAAAAAGGGATAAATATAGGGTTAAATAAACTATATGAAGAAATGAAAGAAAAAAGTGGGGCGTGAATGGAATTTAATTTCTGTGGCAAGCATGTTAGAATTTTGGAGAGGTGTTGAATTACATGGGTAGTTATTAATTTCATTATTCTCGGGAAATGATTCGAATTTTATTTTTTATCGTGATTTCTGTTGATTTCGAGTAGAATCAACATGGAGCAAGTTTGAGTACTTCATGTGTGGAAATCTGATGTTTTCCGTGAAGCTATGTGTCTTCAAGGCAGGTTGCGCTTACCGACTTTGGAAAAAAAAAAGTTTTTTCTGACATAGCAGTAAACGGAATGTATTCTGTCCAGCGTGAGCGGATCTAGTTGTAATCAACTTCAGGGAGCAAATGAAATGCCCTCTGACATGGTGTAAGGGGCAGAGGGGTGCAATGGCTGACGTGGCCATTATGTTACGAATCGCTCAAGAGAAGATGAATGAAATATGTATGCAAGTACTTAAGAAAATAAAATGTTACCCGATTGTGAATTAAAGGTACCAAATTTAAAAAAAAAAAAACATTCTGGGTGAATTTAATTGGTATTATTAAATTAAATTATTTTGGAATAGATTTGGTTGGTTTAGTTATATTTTAGGGACGTTTAGCGCGTAGTTGCATTTTTTTTCATGAGAATTACAAGGCGATTAGGCTGTAGAAAGCAGTTTTTTCTGTTGTTTTATTTTTTTTATAAGCCACGGTATTGTCACAAATTAGAAAATTTGGCAGGGGAAATACTATTTTAGAGTAATGAGTACCCTGTTAAAACAATACTTGTGGTTCCAGTGAGTTGGAAGATGCCACGTAGGCCCAAGCAACGGCAATAAGTCTTGTCCAACAAAAGTCTGGCGTGCGAGGTCGCGATAATTCCTCAGGGTACGGAGCGACTGGACAGTCGGTACCAAGCCTAATCACGGGGAGATAGAAGAAAGGGAAAGATGCAGATTACGTAAGGGACAAGATAGAGCCTTATTATTTTTTTTATTTTTTTAGAGGAATGTGTGAGGGATATCTGGGTTGGAATCTTGGGACTTGCTGGGAATGCGGAAAAATCACAAAGGGAAAGCTACTTAGTTAGAAATCGATGCGCAAGTAAGCTTTGGCGCATTAGTTAGGGAGTGATGATTCCGTATCTTGTCGGGTTCCAGGAACTCAAACAGGCTCCGAGTGAATCAGTGTGAAGGCGTATCTTGGCTTAGACCAACCAAGGGAGTTAGTAGAAGAGCTTTGTGAAGTCCCGAAGTAGTAGATAGAATAGAACAAAGCTCCAGTAATAGGACCACTCAGAGAAAGACGTCAGGGCATTACAGTAAAGGAAAAAAACTGGGACTTAGGCCTATGCTGAAAGTCGAGAACGCGAGTGGGATGGTTGGGTCGGTAGAGCATCAGACTTTTAATCTGAGGGTCTGGGGTTCGAGTCCCCATGCGATAAAGCTACCACCAACATGGAGCATCCGACGTTCTGGTCGTAATTGCGATATGCTGGCCCCATTTCGAAAAAGTGATCGAAAATGGAGTCTCCATTTGTTTGGCCAAGTGGTCCAAATAAAGAGCAGAGTCAGTGGAAAATATCCAACAATGCGACCGCCTAGACAAGATGTATATCTGCAAAGCTGTATCTTTGTCTAACTTGGAAGCAAGTTAATGTCGAGGAGAGACTTTCGAGAAGCAGCAGAAGGGTTGATAGTGTAGTAGAAGAGTACTGGTGCCTGATCTTTCTTGGAAAAGGGGTGAGTCCGGAAAGTGAAAAAATAAAGATGTACTTCCGACATAATTATTTTTTTTAGTTAGTTAGTTATTAAAAATGTATGGCTTGCAATACATTTTTATAAAAAAGGGGTGGAGGAATGTTAACGAGCATCTCTCCCCCCCCCCCTCTCTGGCTTTCTTACTCTTTCTATTTTCTCTCTCTGTGTCTCTATAAGAGAATAGAGAAGGAGAGAGGGAGAGAGAGAGAGAGAGAGAGAGAGGGAAAGAGAGAGAGGTGAGTAAACGTGGAGGTAGACACGTTTACCAGAACCAAAGGTCAGCTGACCAAATTATGTATGTGTGACGTGGTTGGCTAGATCTGAGAGATTTGATTTGAGCTTTGAAGAAGAAGGACGTTTTCCGTGGTCTCCCCCTCTTAACTGGGGAGGGGGAGACGAACGCTGACGTGTGTGAAGAAGAACTAACACAAGCCGATTTCACTTCCACTTCTGCAGAACCTCTGGGGAAAGTGAAATAAAAAAACTATAAAACCATTTCATCGTCTTGGAGTGATAAATCTTCGTCAAACAGGTATCAAGTCTCCCTCCAGGATGAGAAATTTCCAGATGATCCGTTTTGCAGAAGCAGAGGTAGGTTCATAAATTACATGTCACACACACGATTCCCTTTATGATAATCAAACACACAACCATTTATATTAGAGACAATCACACGGAATCTTTCTTATGTTATATAGAAAACGTAAAAAGTGCCCCTAAATAAAGAACTCTATATAACATATTCAAATGTAACGAAAGCTCAATTTGGTACCCCTCAAGGATAACCTCGATGATTGAATATATAACATATTCATTTTTTTTTTTTTTTGGTGGCAGTAAGAATTAAGGAGAGTCTCCAGTTGGATACAGTTAAAGCCAGGTTTGATCGAGAAAGATTAGCTTTAGGAGACTGAGATAGATCATATAGATGTGAACCTTAGCGTATATATATGGTGTCACACACACACACACACACACACATACATACACACACACAGAGTGATATTTCCCGAATGTCTCGGAGTTTGTGTTTGATTTATTTTTTTTTTTTTACTTGTGAATCAGTGCATGCTTCCCTCGGTAGCCGCCAATGCGAGAGACGACGACACGGGAGAGAAAAAAGGTGAAAGAAAGGAAATTGTGGCAAACAACATTAGGGTCGGCGTATGCTGTCGAATAACCATGTGGTCTTATCACAGCGAGAATGTTGATGTGTAAAACAAAATAAATAAATTAAAAGTTATTATTTTTTGCTTTCAATATTCAATAAATGAATAATTACTTATGTATGGGCTAAGAAAAAAGTGTGGTATCTGTTCTGGTGCGACATTTAGTCTTTTGTCTTAGACTATTAAAGGAAAAGTCGTTCGATACGGAGGGAATTTTTTAAAGTTTCTGTTCCAATCGTGGATACCAAACTTAATGTCTTATTCTGCCTTTGTAGATAAACAATTAAATAATAAACGATGTCTTTCAAAAGCACAGACTTGTGTGTTTTTAACAAAAAAAAAACAGATAATTATTAATTTTCGTTTTACTTACAACTACGTTCGCCATCCACATAGTCAGAAATGTTTCGCTGTATTACAGCACTGTAATGTAGATAAATAGATGAGTGCCTTAGGTTGGAATTGAACCCGTTTCGCTTTTTTTATTATAGTCGCAGTTTTTATCCACTGCGCTATCGGCATCAGTAAAGAAAGAAACCCTTACAGTTTATTGGGATAATATCAGCAACCGAAGATTACTCTATTCGTTTTAAGAATAACCATACTTTAACGCTAATGACAGTTGGCGATTTCAATTCTCACGGTACTCACACTACGTGGGAAGCATATATATATGTATATACATATATGTATATATATGTGTGTATATATATGTATATATATGTATATATATGTATATATACGTATATATATGCATATATATACATATATATGTATATATATGTATATATACGTATATATATCTGCATATATGTATATATATATGCATATATCTGTATTTATATATGCACATATGTATATATATATATGTATATATATGTATATATATATGTATACATATATACATATATATACATATATATGAATATATTTGTATACATATGTATATATACATATATATGTATATGTGTATATATATGTATATATATGATGATTGCAACGTCTTGTCAGACGAGTGCAACTCCCTCAGACACTTAAAGTCTATAAGCCCAAAAAGTATTCCATTGTCAAACGACCATTTTAATAGACAAATGCCTGAGGGAGTATCTATACACAGATAATGTTACAGATTCTTAGCTTTGTACGACAGCTGTCTCTCTCTCAGTTCAAAATGTTGAGATTCAGCAACAAACAAGAACAAGATAGCCAGCAACAAGTTAAACTGCAGACCAGCTTAATGCGGGTACTGGTCTCCCGCTTCATGTTTTTTTTAAATCAGAGATTTGCTTCTACTAGAAAGGTTGCCTTCACCACGGCTTACGGGAACTCTCTCCACCCCAACACACACATACATACACACAAACACACATGTATATATATATATGTATATACATATATATATACATATATATACATATATATATATATATATATATATATATATATATATATATATATATATAGTCAGCTCATCAGTGCGGCTAGATAAGCAACAACCTCAACCCAGAATCGAAACACGACCGCCTATATGACAGTCGGTATATATATATATATATATATATATATATATATATATATATATATATATATATATATATATATATATATATATATATATATATATTATTAGGTTTGAAAGCGAGGGACCGATCACTTATCTCATCTTTACTTTGTGTTAAAAAAATATAAATAATACTCTTTTATTTTCGGAATTTTCGCCTTAATATAAAGCAACTGATCGAATGTTTTTTCCTCCCAAAATACAAATAAGCATATATATATATATATATAACGGTCGGGTTTCAATCCTGGCTTGAGGTAGTTGCCTGTCTAGCCGCACTGATGAGCTGTGAAACAGCGAAACAGTACTGTATGTGGATGACTATAGTGCTCCTCACCTTGAGTTGAGCATATTGAGAAGTGAAACACGAATTACCATTAGCATATAAGCGACGCTCTTTGTGTAAACAAATCGAGTGGAGGTATTTCAGACGATATCAAAACATCGTTAAACTCACTACTCGTTCAAGCAGCCGCCAATAGCGTAATGGTTAGGAGCCTTGACTGCCGTACAAACGGTCGGGTTTCAATCCTGGCTTGAGGTAGTTGCCTGTCTAGCCGCACTGATGAGCTGTGAAACAGCGAAACAGTACTGTATGTGGATGACTATAGTGCTCCTCACCTTGAGTTGAGCATATTGAGAAGTGAAACACGAATTACCATTAGCATATAAGCGACGCTCTTTGTGTAAACAAATCGAGCGGAGGTATTTCAGACGATATCAAAACATCGTTAAACTCACTACTCGTTCAAGCAGCCGCCAATAGCGTAATGGTAAGGAGCCTTGACTGCCGTACAAACGGTCGGGATTCAATCCTGGCTTGAGGTAGTTGCCTGTCTAGCCGCACTGATGAGCTGTGAAACAGCGAAACAGTACTGTATGTGGATGACTATATATATATATATATATATATATATATATATATATATATATATATATAAAGCTGAACGTCTGTGTGCGTGTCTGGTCAAGAATAGGCTCCTATATGGTTGATTATTATAGAAAACTGATCACATATAATGATAGATGTATCGAGACACAGGAATGGGTATGTTTGATTTGGCATAATGATGATTCATTAAAATTGTGGGATCTGCGTACGCGCCTAGTACACAAAGTATGGAAATAAAAAATTAAAAAATTAAAAAAAGAAACGTTTACAAGTGTTTTTGATATAGATGTACATGAGAATACTTTGATAAGTATGTTTTAACTTAAATAGGGATGGTATAATAAAGTTGTGGGGTCTGAGTTCGCGCCTGGCCTCCATAGAATGGAAATAGGCACAAACTTTAATAAAGACTTTTCATATCTATCTGCGTAAGTATACTTTGATAATTATGTTTCAGTTTCAAGAATATGGTATAATAACATTATGGGGTGTTCGTTCGCGTCTAACCTCCATAGAATGGAAATATGTCACAAAGTTTAACAAGTTTTTTTAATATAGATCCACAGAATATTGTGATAAGTGTTTCAGTGTGAACAGGTATGGTATAATAAATTATGGGGTTTGTCTATTTTATTTTTACTTTCATCATATTTTGGTTTGGTTTTGATACCTCCAAATTCGAAGCTATCTCTGTACAACCCTTCCTTTTCGTAACCTATCATACTTTCATAAATCAGAGTCCATTTCCTGTAGGCTGTTTTTGAACTCAGCCAACGACGGGTACATTTGCTAGTATATATATATATATATATATATATATATATATATATATATATATATATATATATATATATATATATATATATATATATATATAAAACTCCTAAATTGCACTTGCTATAAAAGAGAGATTACGGATTCTACATTTCTATATCTCTCTGTTTCATTGCATTGAATGGCGGCAGTTACAACTGTATTGTCTAGTTCGTCTACTGCGTCTCCCGCAAGCACGTGTTCTTAACTTGTGTCGCGTACATCCAACTTTGCTCTAATTAAACGACCGGTTCCTAAATCGTACATTACCAAAAACAAGATAGAACATTATAGAAACGCGTGAACATATTCATTGCTCGTTCGGGAAGATTGTGGAGCACCTATCAGTCAATAATAAAATGTGTGAACTTAATCCTTAAAATTTTAAATCCAAACTAAATTTTGCATAGCAAGTCCAGTTTCCACTTTTATCTATGAAAAAGGCTGACTTTTACTGTTCTCCTCGGCGTCGCCCTGAGATAATAATAATAATAATAATAATAATAATAATAATAATAATAATAATAATAATAATAATGAGTTTTCTTGCATCAAGTAGTTTCATACCTTGCCTGGAGTGATTTCCAGGAAAAAGAGAAACAAACATCAATATATTGCTCATTCGAGAAGATTGTGAAACGCCAATTAGTCAATATAAACATATATAATATGTCATAAAATTCTCTCCAAGTAAATAAAATTTTAAAAATAATACTGAAGATGGAGTTTAGCTCCAAAATATATTTATGTTATAAATTTTAAACAAGTAAAATATGTGTTTATTTTCCTAATATTAAGTCGTGATTTGGCTTTCAAGCGCACTTGATGCGTATTTTATTTGATTAAAATGAAATTAACGTTTTTATATGGAACTCACACTGTTGACGTTAAAAAATAATATTAAGACACAAACACAAATATATGTGCTGTTGTTATTATGAACTCACTGTAAACAGGTATGTGGCGATACATCGTCACATAATGCAGATTGGTACACATTGCTGCGCTAAAAAAATCCACTGTTGCTAACAACACCAAACATCACATTACAAAGACATTACAAATGCCGACCTTTTATTTCAAGTGGCGAAAAATTGTCTGTTATGTTCTAGGTAATATTTAAGGCTTTAGTATAATTAAAACAATTAAGTCTCTGTTACAATTTGAAATGATGTCTTAATTCGTTATCTTCAGTTAGACCCGATTACGCTAAACGGCAGCTGCTGTACGAGCAGTGAATTAACGATGTTTTGCCATCGTCCGAATACCTAAGCTCAATTTGTTTACTCAAAGAGCATCGCTTAATAAGCTAATGGTATACCGTGTATCACTTCCCAATATGCTCAACTAAACATAAGGAGCATTGTATTCTCATGACAGTTTTCACAGCCTTACTACTTTCCAGCAAGCTCATAACATTTGTGACGTCACAACTAAAGATTGCCGTACAGAACGAACTAATTCCCTCCATCGTTTTTTATTTCTTCTTCAACAGAACCCGCTTTTCCTTGATGTATTGCCTTCATCATGGCTGAGGAATGCCACTTCCCCCACTGTATTGTTATCCTCCAGAATATCAGAGGAAACTAGAAGGTGCTACACCTTGCTCTAGGGTGACAGAGAATAGTGCCAGGCAAGAGCGTTCATTTCCCTGCGGCATTATACCTACTAGCTTAGCTGAATACTTACAATGCCTAGTATTCCCAAATAGTCACCCTTCTACTATTAGCCAGATTCAACGATGCTTAAATTTGGTGATCTGGCGAAAACCGGTGCGTCAACGTAATTATTTTATATATATGGAATGGTAACAGTATGATTCTGCTAGTGAGTATGCGAATTTTTCAGAGAGAAGACCAACAGAGGATTTTGTAAATTGGGAACCGCCATAACGTTCGTATGACGTCAATGAACTTTGAGATAATATCAACGATTGCATTTTTATTTTCTCTCAAGTATACGTGCAAGCATCTTCATCTTTTCCTTTTTTTTCATTTGGACGGCAAGTTCTAACACTTTAATCAAGCTGCTTCTCTCTTGCATTCGTCGTTGTCCTCATCAAACGCCAGTAAGTGTCTAACGTCAGCCTTTAATTCATATAAACCCACCTCTTTCTCCATCTTCTTTTTCACGTAGTTCTTCCTTTGCTCCAACCTATCAATAGTGCGGAGTATCTCATTAGTGACACTACCCATGACCCTTAATTAGGTTTTTACTATATAGTTTAGTTTCGAAAAGTTTTCTTGATCTTCTTCGGTATTCCTTTCAAATTTTCTCTTTCATTTCTATTGCTTCGATGGTGTCTGCTTCAAGAAATCCCAAATATTTGTATGTGTAATGTTTACCTAGTGTCATCAATTCCGCTTGGTTTGATAGTTTCATATGTTCCGTTGCCTGTAGTTTTCTCTTTCTTATAACTAGCTGTGCGCACATACCGAATTCTATACGGATATCTCGGCTGAAGATTCTGGTTACGTTTATTAGCGTTTCTAGTTATGTTTTATCTCTTGCAAGAAGTTTCAGTATACAAGTCCATATACCTAAGGTGATTCATTTTTCCCTTTGTATTAGTGAACTTGTATTCGACTTCGTGCTTTCTTAGTAGATTCTTAGTGAGTATTATGGCTATATAATGAACGATTATTATTATTGGCTCACAAGGAGCTTTCACGCAGGTTTTCAGAAATCTTTCCCTGAAAACAGCCGGTGGTGTTCCCTGGAAACTGAGTGACAACAAGTTTCCCCAGATGTCCAGTACTCTTCACCTCTTTCAATAACATTTGCAAATAAATTTACATTATCGCAACAGCTGTTTGACATTGGTTTCTCGTTGGCAGCAGCTATTGGTTTTTGCTGGGATCTGAGTGGCAATAAGCCTCCCCAAAGTCCCAGTTCTCTTCACACTTATTTGGTTGAGGTCTGGTCATCGGTCTTTCCTTCCTCCTTGACTCTACTTGGTTATTTGGTCTCGCTTTTGGGGGGAAGGGCAGTGATATGGCAATGGGGGGGGGGGGTGTTAGAGAACTTATAGATATGCGGTTTCAGTGTTCTTGGTTCCATGAAGTGTTTCATGTTTTGCCTCTGCAGCAGTTTATCTATTATTATTATTATTATTATTATTATTATTATTATTATTATTATTATTGTTGTTGTTGTTGTTGTTGTTGTTGTTTATTTTGGTTATTCTTACTCATTTCGCTATTTTTTCTGATAAAGAGCAGAAGGTTGCTCAAAATACCAAAATAAAATATGATAAATTAAAAACAACATCGTTTTATGCTTCTTACAATCATATAACCTTGAACATCCTTTCTAATGAAGCCAGAGAGATCTTCTGTCGCTGTGTTCGAATCTATCGACTGGTGTTTATCGTGACACCCTGCACTGATGATACCCGAAACGATGAAACACTAGTGTCTGTAGGTATTTAAAAAATTATTACAGTAAATAATTATGTCAGTCCCTTTAAAAAAAACTCGTTTCTTATCGTTGAGCACTTTCAGTTGAATTAAAAGTCGGTCAATTTAGCTCTTATGCATAGATCATCATATAATGATTAGATCATTCTGACAGACGCTAAAAAACATTTTTAAAAATAACTGTTTAAAATTTAACAACATTTATCGCGGTTAACGGTAGCCGAATGAATTGGATGCTTGCTAATGAAGCCAGAGATGGCTTCTGTCGCCTGGTTCGAATCTATCAACTGGTGTTAGTCGTGACACGCTGCACTGATGATTCCCGAAAGGATGAAATACTAGTGTCTGTAGTTATTTAATAATTATTATAGTAAATAATTATATATATATATATATATATATATATATATATATATATATATATATATATAGAGAGAGAGAGAGAGAGAGAGAGAGAGAGAGAGAGAGAGTAAGTCAAATGTTATGGAATTGAATAATTTATTTCGTATTCTTTGTTTTGAATAAAATATTGTAAATTCAATTCTACAATATCTTGAATTTTTCTACTTATATTAGGCTCTATCACTGATATTGAGCTTTTTGAATCTTGACAAGGTTGTTGTTTTATTATATATATTATAGATATATATTTCTACATTTATATTTCTATATATATATATATATAATTGATTCTCCCGTCGATTTCGACGTATGAGGTTCCGCCACAACTAAGTTGCTCATAAATCCACACAGATAATTTCTTTATAGTGATGAAGGCTTTGTGTAGAACCAACCACACTTTTTGGTGTTACTGCTTACCTTCGTCGATGCAGATGATTGCCACAGGACAGAGTATACAGTAAAACACAGGTTTTTACATCAAAGTTTCCTTCTCCTAGAGGCATGTCTTAACGAATATATATATATATATATATATATATATATATATATATATATAGAGAGAGAGAGAGAGAGAGAGAGAGAGAGAGAGGGGGGAAGAGAGGGGGGAGATAGAGAGAGAGAACTTTATGGTATTTATTCATATGTAATTACTAAGCTATATATACGTGTATATATATATAGATATATTTATTTATATGTATATATGTATGTATGTATGTATGTATGTATATGTGTGTGTATTTGAATTTTTGTATTGGTTACGGACATTCATTTTACGGTAGACGGAATTACAAAGCAGCGTTAGTGATAACATCCCTTTAAAAAACTGAATCAAAGAAGAAAAAAACGCTTGCTCTGTGTATATGCGTGTGTGCATGTGTGTATGTGTATGCGAGTGTGTGTGTGTGTGTGTGTGTGTGTGTGTGTGTGTGTGTGTGTGTGTGTGTGTGTGTGTGTGTCCGGGTTGAGCGTCATTAAAAAGACAAACAAAAAAATAAAATTGTTAATAAAAATATTTTGGTGAAAAGACGAGACGAACATTTTTTTTAATGTCTAGAAAGAGAAAGAGAAAGAGAAAGAAAGGAGGACAGAGATAGAGACAACGAGAGAAGAGAGAGAAACAACAGACAGACTGAAAAAGAGAGAGAGACAAAGGTATAAAAACAGAGAAAATGAGAGAGAGAGCAAGAGAGGGAGAAAAACAGAGACACAAAGAGTGAGAAAGATACAAAGACAGAGGGGCAGAGAGAGAAATAGATAGATAGATAGATAGATAGATAGATAGATAGATAGATAGGGGGACAGGGGGAGAGAGACTGAAAGACAATGAGAGAGAAAGACAAAAAGATGGAGATACAGAGAGAGGGACAAAGAGAGAGAGAGAGAGAGGGGGGTGACAGAGAGAGAGAGACACACACACACACAAAGAGAGAGATAGGGGGTGAGAATGACAGACAGAATAGAACAGAGTAAGCTATCAAATGCAACGGAAAGTAGATGATACATAACAGAGAGAGGGGGGGCAGACAGAGACACAGACAGAAAAGCGCAATTAAAACAACTAAGAGAAAGAGACTGAAAAAGAGAAAGAGCGAGTTACAGACAGGCGGAGAGAGAAAGAGACAAACAGAGAGAGAAAGAGAGAGAAGAGTATATAAAGCTACAAAGGGCAAAGAGAGTGAGGTAGAGCTGAACAAAGAAAAAGAAAGAAAGAGAGATAGAAAAAAGAGAGAGGGGGGATGGATGGATAAGTATGGGGAAAGAGGAATGGTTGAAAGATATTTTATTGCCGATATCGATCTATAGATAAATGTCGATCAATGGTATTGACCCCCTGGCGTCAAAGAGAACCTGCTACAACCACTGCTGCTAAATATGCCAGTAGTAAATGGGAAAATGCTATGAATTTATCAACGAAATGCATGAATGAATATACATGTGCTAGCTGCCTCTACCCGACGTTGCCCAATAATCTTTTTAATGTTCATATTCGCTTCGCTCATTGTTTCCTCTTTTGCCTAACTTTTACTTTTTTCATATTTTTTTAGAAAATTTCACATTTATGGAAAGACAATTCAATGAAAAAATATCTTTCTACTAGACAATCACTGCTATCGAGGCCTAAAAGCCACTCGAGGATAACAGTTAATGCTTGTCAGATGGGCAGTTAAGCAACAATGTGCCGATCGGTAGTGACAGGAATTGAGTATAATTTGATGATTTACGAGGACGGTCTAAGAAGGCCTTGTTTGCATTAGACTTGAAAATGACTGGGAAGCAGCCCTGCTGTATTGTGTTCCACGAGCAAGTAGTTCAAGGAAAGAAACTTTGCTCATGAAATATTCGTTTAGTTTGGGGCACACATACAGAATAGCGGAATATGTTGACAGTGGTTCTAGGTAGACGAGCGTTTATTGTGGATGCTTTACAGAGGGACAGAGTATAGATTAAAGCTCAGTCAAGCATTTGCCATGAAAATAACAATATGTTATTTTTTTTATCGATTTTCCAGTAAGATTCATCGGACATCTTAGGAAATGCTGAAACTTAAATCTCATGTTATTATCGTTTATTTTACTCGTACATTTAAAAAAATATATATATATATATATATATATATATATATATATATATATATATATATATATATATATATATATATATCTTTGTACACATATATATATTATATAATATATATAATATATATATTATATTTCTTTTTGTATATATATATATATATATATATATATATATATATATATATATATATATATATATATATGCATTTCTGTTTGTCTGTTCCATAATTTCTTGGAATCTACTGAGCCAATCTGGGTAAAATTTTGTATGAACTTTTGTTAAGATAATGTGCAGCGAACTAAGTATTATGGTATCTGACTGATCGACGCAGTTTTGGGGTTAATTGGGATTAATATGGATTAGTCACCACAATGCCACATTTTCTGTTGAAGTTGGACATGAATCACCCATTCTAAATCAACGGGTTATAATTTGTTCCCGTCTTTAACGGGCAAAAATGTCTAATATATATATCGTAATATCTTTATTTTATTTTATGAACCCTGTCTAGGTTTCGCGTTGATTAAGGGTGAAAGCAAATCTCCACGTTGACATCGGAGAAAAATCCTCCTTTCTCGCCTTACAATCGTTATGAATAAAATCATAAGAGTGAATGTTATATTTGTCGACTCGCTACCGCTTCGCAAACTTTGCTATCCAAAATACTGGGGACATAATTTGAGTCATAAATATTTCATTTATAACTTTGTTGCAAAGAAATATTTCTCAGTTATAAGAAAGTCGTATTCCTGTTGCTTTGTTCCCAATTTAATTAATATGTACAAATATCTATTATTTTTTTTTACTGAAAACGGACTTTATACACGTTTACTCCGGCATGATTTCTATATATACTGCTAGCATTTCAGCTCGGCGTTGCCCGGGTATTTGGAGGTGTATGTTGAGCAAAAAAAAAAGCGGTCATTTTTTTTTAAGCTTTGACTTCTATTATGACCCCTTAAAATTTATTGTTTTGGGCTCAACTCAAGTTATTAAGTTAAATCTATGTCCAAGGAACCTATATCTAAAATTTCAAGTGTTTAGACCCAAAATTGTTGGAGGAGTTTGGTAGAGTTCTCAAAAGTCAAATCGTTGAACTTTGATCCGTTAATCGCCAAATTTCTGGTCGAAATCCGGTCACATCGATTTTTCCAAATCTCAGTATCCTGTATATCAAATTTCGAGTCGGTAGACTTAAAATTGACAAAGTTATTGCGTAGGGAAATGTACACACACACACAGACACTTTCACTTTGATAGATATACTAGCATTTCAGCCCGGCGTTGCCCGGGTGTTTGGAGGTGTATGTTGAGAAAAAAAAAAGAAAAAGAAAAAGCGGTCAATTTTTTTAAACGTTGATCCCTATTATAACCCCTTAACATTTATTGTTTTGGACTCAAATCAAGTTATTAAGTTATATCCATGTCCAAGGAACCTATATCTAAAATTTCAAGTGTTTAGACCCACAATTGGCGGAGGAGTTTGGTAGAATTCTCAAAGGTCAAATCGTTGAACTTTGACCCCTTGCTCGGGTGTTTGGAGGCGTATGCTGTGCAAAAAAAGCAAAAAAAAACCAAAAAAAAATGGTTAATTTTTTAAACTTTGACCCCTATTATGACCCCTTAAAATTTATTGTTTCGGGCTCAAATCACTTTATTAAGTTAGATCCATGTTCAAGGAACCTATATCTAAAATTTCAAGTGTCTAGACCCAAAATTGTCGGAGGAGTTTGGTAGAGTTCTTAAAGGTCAAATCGTTGAAATTTGACCCCTTAACAGCCAAATGTCTGGCTGACACCCGTCACATCGATTTTCCCAAATCTCAGTACCCGGTATTTCAAATTTCGAGTCTATAGACTAAAAATTGACAGAGTTATTGCGTAGGGAAATGTACACAGACAGACAGACACACAGACACACAGACAGACAGACAGACACGTTCACTTTTATAGATATATAGATAGATTAATTCAAAAGAAATCTACATTTTATGAGTAATCTCATTTGCATATTACATTAAAGCAAATCTATTTTAATAAGTAGATATTAATGATTGTTTGTTGTCATAGAATCGTTTTAATTGTTCTATTTAGAAATATTATTTAAAGTTGATTTATTTAATTCATTTTAAATTTAATTCATATTTAATTCTATGTATTTTCAATTATTAATAGCTGACGACAGTTGTGTTTTAAACCGAAAGTAAACTGGTTTATTTAAGCTATGAGAGTTATTCCCCCTTTAAGATATGAGAGTTACTTCGCGTTTGATTTTCATATGCCAGGATGGGTGTGTTTTATGCTTTCCTAAATAAAACATGCGGTCACTTTTCGTAACAAGTTAGGATATTCGGTATATCTTAAATAGTATGTGGCTAAACTCTTCGCCCGGCAAAATGTTTCGACCGGGCAACGCCGGGTATTTAGAGCTAGTTTATGTATAGATAAACATTAACAGTTTTGTTATTTCGGAATAAATTCGCATTTTAAATCCGATCGTAAAGAAAGAAAAAGCAAGATAAAATCAATTTGCTTTTTTATCTGAAATTTAGAAATAGCTCGCAACTTGTTAAAAATCAAGTCGCTTTTTGAAGACAAATGATAAAAGAATGTCCAGGAAAGGAAACAACATTGTGAAACAGAACCATTTCTTATAAAAGAAAAAATAAGGCTCCTTCAGTCTTTGATAGACTATGGACACCCACTTAGGAGTGCCTGCGCGTGAAATCTTTTGTGGCACGAGGTGCGCAATCTCTAATCACACCCTTCCTGAGTCGACATTGTTAAGTACCAGTGGCAAGTGAAGGGTATGTACAGAACGACTGGAAACAAATGCCGAGAATTCCCAAATGATCACCCATCTGGTACTAACCAGGCTCAACGTTGCTTAACTTCGGTGATCTGACGAGAACCGGTTTGTCAACGTGATTATGCCGTACATTTCTTATATTAAAATTCAAAACACTCATTGAATTAAAAATAACAATGACAAATAATAATTAATTCATAAAATATCCTGTTGCGACGTTACCCACGTTTACATCCGGGGCCCACACGTTGTATGCGGTCTATGTCGCATGGGACATAGGATAAGTAACAATACAATTCCCTTTTCTTTTCTTTTTTCTTTAACAACGACATTTATTTCCGGGTAATTTCTAAAATAAGACGAAATTTCGAACGTGCTCGTCTTCTTTGATACCAGGCTTTTCGAACATCGTTTCGAACGTACTCTCGAACGAGCTATGCTGTCTCTTACACATGTCCTTTTTATAGTTTTTTCTTTTTTTCTCACAGTGACGCCATTTAGCATTTCGTGTTCATTTGCATACGCACGTCCTCACCCTGTCGTTGTCAACACTAATATGAATATTAGTTAACATTGCAACTATTGTAGTATGCATATAAAGAGCATATGAAACAGATAGTCTTTTGTGTAACATTAAATTAATTTTCAATACGTCGTTTTGTTTTTAGCGTTAAGTGCAAGAAATAAGTCCAACTTTTGATTAGATATTCATTTAGATAAAAGTCCATAGCTATTTACGTACGACAAATTAAGGCACGGTAAATGTACAACAAGGCACGACAAGTGTAGGTCATCGCACGATTAATTACTGCTGCTGATCTCGATATTCTATATTTCAGCACGACAAATTAAAGCACAACAAATTAAAGCACGACAAATTACAGCACGGCAAATTAAAGCACGGCAAATTAAAGCACGGCAAATTAAAGCACGGCAAATTAAAGCACGGCAAATTAAAGCACGATAAATTAAAGCACGGCAAATTAAAGCACAGCAAATTAAAGCACGGCAAATTAAAGCACGACAAGTTAAAGCACGATAAATTAAAGCACGGCAAATTAAAGCACGGCAAATTAAAGCACGATAAATTAAAGCACGGCAAATTAAAGCACGGCAAATTAAAGCACGACAAATTAAAGCACGGCAAATTAAAGCACGGCAAATTAATGAACGAATGCTCCTGTTGTTTTTTGTTTTTGTTTTTTCATCGATAAAATCTTTGTGAAAAGTAAATTTTTTTTTTCAGACATGGGGAGGCATTTTCAAAAAGTACGGGTAAAGAAAGTAAAATAAGAAAAATATAAGTTTTCCTTCTTTTAATCGTAAATATTTTTTTGTAAGTATTTGTTTTTTGTTTGTTTGTTTGTTTTTAATAGTAAATGTTTAGCAAAAAATCACAATGAAAAGTTACTATATCAACAAAATATTTAACACCTCTCCAAATATCGTCTCGTTATTCTAAAAAAAAAAACTTGCTTATGTTTTATAATAATTAAGGCACGACAAATTAAGGTGCGACAACTGCTCCTGCTGATTTTTTTTGTTTTTTGGGGTTTTTTTTCTTTCTTTCAATAAAAACTTTGTAAAAAATTAGCAAGTTTTTTTAAATTTTGGGAGAGGGATATTAAAAAATACGAGTCAAACATTAAAAGAAAACAATTATGTTTACTTTTTTTTTTTGAATTGTAAATATTTTTCATTAATATATTAACAAAATATTTACCCCCCCCCAAAAAAAAAAATAATCTCAGCTTGTTATTCTGATAAGCAAATTGTTTATGAAAAAAAATAAGCGCAATAAAACCTCATACTTATCCGTCCAAATAAAAAGCCGCTGCATCTTGTTGCTGTTGACATAAGAATCCCAGGTTGCTCGAATGACGTGCCTAAATATCACACGAATAAAAAATCACAGAGGCCGTTGTTGTGACTTATACATTGAGAATATAAAATAAATATATCTACAAAGGATGTAATTTCTCCAAATCTCAGTCAGTTAGTCTAGAAAAAAAGTTATTTTTATTATTATAAATTATTTTTATTATTACAAATTATTTTTTTATAAAAAATTGTAGCGGAAAAAAAATAGTCCGTCTATATAAAAATCGGTTGCTTTTTGTTGTTCTTGACAAAAGTATCCCAGGTTGCTCCAATGACGTGCGTAAATATCATACGAATATAGAATCAGCTGAAGCAGTTGCCGTGACTTATCCCACACTATCATGGTGACCTGATGTTGCCCAGGATTGAATGATGATCAACGAATGTTTCACGCTCCCATATTTTTCGTTGTCATTGAAATCGGTGACATCGCTCATTTTCCAATCAAATCGATTGATTGCCTGCTCTAGTTGGAGACCCATCGCTGTACGCCGGCAGGCAGCTCACATGCCTCTCGCTATTATTTCACAATACTTTGTAGTATACATTGCACTGTAGAGAACCTTCTCTTAATTTTATAAAATTATTTTTCTATATAATGGCTTGAATTAAACTTTAAAATGCAAAAATCAAGCATTAGAGGCAAAATGTGCTTTAAACACAAACATTCATTTCGAAGGAGCCCTGTTATATAAAAGAGCGTACTGTTGATTTTATATGTCGGGGCTTTCAGCTTATGTGATGTTAGGTTGTGTAAGATGTTAACTTCGGTCCAAATCACCTATTCCTTCTTTCATCGGATCTTTTTCGATAATCAAAGACATTCCGATATAAAACCTATCTAAGAACACTGTCAAGCACATGAAGTTCTTTTGTGTGAAATTTCATAAAAATCGGCGCAACCTTTTTTTAGTTCATAGGGAACGAATTCACAAACACACGGACAAAGCTCCTTTTAGTGGAAATAGATTTGTCATTCCGTAAATTGTTATACATAATTAGTAAAAGCCGGTTCTATTGAGTTAATAATTGCGACCACGCGTATTTATTAGCGACTCTGTCTATCAGTCGAAAACGCTGAAATTTCCAATGGCCTTTGTTTCGTGGACGTAACTTGTTAATATCTATTATTTTGCTTCTGTTGTTTTGATCTGCATATTTTAGCGGCGGTTGTTGCTTCTTGCTATCTGCCACAATGAAAACCTCTCTGTCATAATGTGAGCGAAATTAGGTTTTTAAAGAAAGTCTCTCTCTCTCATCTGATGTCCAGGGTTACTGAATCGTTTAGGCCGGCAATGAAAATTAAGAGATGTTTTATTGATTTCTTTTGGTCCACGTGCCATAAAGGCTACAAAAGGCGAACATTAAGAGTATCGCTACGTCGCCAACCTATTAACGGCGAAGTTCATAATTTATTAAACTTTATTTTTAATGGGGAATGAGAAAACAGGGATGATTATAATGGCGTCCAATGTTAAAAATTTAATCAACGATAAAACACTCCTTTATTCAACACACACACACACACACACACACACACACACACACACACATATATATATATATATATATATATATATATATATATTCCAGATAAATTTGCCTTACTTAAAAAATACTAGGTTTATTTATGGTGTCTTTTATATACAGTGATGATCATATTTATTGGCACGGTAAAATAAAAGTTAAATTTTGTCTAATAAATTCTAAAAAAGGGATTAAATTAAAGAAAGTATATTATGTATTTTTAACTGGCCTTTCCGATGCAGCAATCGGATTTTAGAAAAAATAAATAACAAAGGAACAACAAACATAATTGCAAAAAACCCTTGTTCAAAATTATTGGCACGATTTATTTAATAATCAATTGTATAGCCTTTGGCCTTGATTACCTTCCTCAGTCGCTTTTCATAGTTTACAACCAAGTTGTTGCACTCTTCAGTAGTAATTTTAGCCCACTCTTCCTGACAATAATCCTCCAATTGAATAAGATTCTTAGGCTTCCTTTGCATTACCCTCAATTTTAATGTTCTCCATAAATTTTCAATTGGATTAAGGTCTGGGCTTTGTGATGGCCACTCCAAAACATTAATATGATTGTCCTATATGTCCATGACTTAAGGTCTATGGCAATAAAAACATCGTTTCCGAAACGATCGTACAAATTATTGACTTTGTTGGGTTTATTTCTTATGAAACAGATTTTGAATTTTGAATTTGAATTTGAATTTTAAATTATCAATCACATTACTAAATATATATATATATATATATATATATATATATATATATATATATATATATATATAAAATGGGTAAAGAAATTCCAACGAAAGAAAGATGTATATTTAAATAAGGGAGTAGTCATCAACAATGTGTATTTGTTAACATTATTTTATTGTTCCGTGTCTTGGTTTTCATTGAGAATTATGTTTGGATCATTGTAATAATGTTTTTAAGTCATTGAAATCGTTTTTACGCGCGGTTCAGACGTTCTGTGAAGCGTCCTCGTCAGAAATTATTTTCAACATTCACATTTGAAAATAATTTCTGACGAGGACGCTTCACAGAACGTCTGAAACGCGCGTAAAAACGATTTCAATGACTTAAAAACATTATTACAATGATCCAAACATAATTCTCAATGAAAACCAAGACACGGAACAATAAAATAATGTTAACAAATACACATTGTTGGTGACTACTCCCTTATTTAAATATATATATATATATATATATATATATATATATATTTAAATAAGGGAGTAGTCACCAACAATGTGTATTTGTTATATATATATATATATATATATATATATATATATATATATATATATATATATATATATATATATATATATACAGGGTGATTTGAAAATAACTTCCTATTCTAAAATAACTATAATATATTTTTGAAGTATAATTTTTCCTATTAATGAATATGAGAAGAAAGTATATTACATGGATTTTTATTTAAAATTCAATATGGGCACCACCATTCGCCACCAGCTTTTCAAGTCGACCATGAACCGCATCAACTGATTTCACAAGAAACTCTGGCGAGACGGAACTAATAACTTCACGTATTCTCCTTTCAAGATTAAAAACCAAATTCATATAACAGATCTGAAAAGAAAACAAAAGCATATATCTAATTTCTACACATTAAATAACATACACACAATAATTGAGAAGCATATTACAGCATTTGAATAAATTATAGCTATTTTAAAATAGGCGTTACTTTCAGATAACCCTATATATATATATATATATATATATATATATATATATATATATATATATATATATATATATATACACACACACAGATATTGGTTCCTCCTTTTTTTCCTCTCCCCTTACTTCTATATAATATCTTGATTGCCGAAATCCCCCACTGGATAAAAGTACCGTGGATTTGCAACAACAGATATCACATACAAATTTATTATGTCTAGACTATTATGTAACTTTAGAATGCCATTGTAGACACATTTGTTCGTTATAATAAATCCTACATTTTATCCTAAAAGCAACATCATCACAATGGCACCATCTTATACGAAGTAGTTCCTATTTTTTTACCTCTAAATCTAAAGTCCTCCTCTCGCCCCCAGTCATCACCGAGACGAAATATACACATTATAACTATATTGTCCTGGCACCATTTGTAACTGGATCATACACACATAGACATATCATTATCTTTTCATTTCCCGATTCAAGAATAATAATTTTCCCCTTCTAAAATTCCGGCAATTCTCATTGGCTGATAGTTGAGAAGTCGATTGACCCGAAATACACATCTTATTACAAATGAACGCGCCAGACCTTTTCAAATATGGCGGCTCTCTCTACACGAAGCAATCGTTAAAAAAATGAAACCAAATATAACCATAATAACTGCTCTTAATTAGAAATTTAACTACTGATACACTTACAGTTACCTATGCGCACATTGACACCTCGCAACTACTCCCCCACAAAAACAAACATGAAACCCAAACAGTGTAAATGCATCTTTTTTTTTCTGTGGTTTTGTGCCCTTTTGCCACCGTTATGATATAATAATGTTATTATTTTAAAAGCCATTCTTAACATGGAAGGGAAGGGGGTTTTGTAACTATTCTGTGCTTCACCTAACAAGCTTGAAGTTAACCTGAAAAACTATTTAAAAATTGCGCGGTGGCATAAGTGCACAAGCACCTTTTCTTTTATTTTGTTTCATAACGGGGCGTTTCTTTTTTACTTTTTTCTATACATACACACACATTTACCCCGCACACGTATTCCCCTCCCCCCAAAAATAAAACAAACCCTGAACCCAATATTTTATCCAGGAAAGTTAAAAACCTTAATTATCTTGTCTACAAGACCATTTCTTTGTCATATATTTATATTTACATTTCTTCCCCACGAAGACAGAGTTAGACACCAGTGTCAATTTTAGATGTTAAGAAAAGGAACAAAAATTAAAATTGTCTCAGTCGTAAAGGATATCTCCTCCACGAACTGAGAAAAAAGGTGAAGTGTAGTATAAGATCAGATACTGCACTTTGATCATAGCCCGAAGGCCAAGAAATCTCTCTTACGATATAAGAGTTTTTTTATTGAATTTTTTTTTATCTTAGTTACACCTCCAAACTTTTCTTGAAAATGACGACTTTTAAAGGTTTTCCATTATGCTGATTAAGAAAATCTCATTTATATTTGGCGGATACAAGTAGTTTTCGAGATATAAAGACCTGTATTGTACACTTTAAATCACTGGCGGCCAGATTTGTATGCATGGGCGAAGATCAAATCTAATTCTATCCGACTGAAACTGTCTCACCCCCCCTTTTTTGTTGGTTCATAGTATTTGCGCGTGGGGATCCTGAAAGCGATTATCGATGTTACATTTGGAGGAAATATTTTGATAACTAACCACCGCACTAAGAAAACGAGGTGTCTATTCCGAAAACCGTTCTTAACATGAGGAGATTGGGGGTTTGGCAACAACAAAACAGCCGTACTTAAATTTTTTATAAAAGGGATGGTATCTTTTCATCAGGTAACGCCGGTTAACGGGTCCTATTAGTATATTATAAAGATGAATAATCATGTTTTATACCCATAGACAATATTGTTTCATGCTTTCGCAATCATCAGTGCAGGAAATGACAATTCTCGCTGGTCGCAGGGTTTTAACCGACCACAAAACAACCCTTCATTCAATTTGCGATGAACCATAGGCAACAAATAACACACACACACATATACACACACACACATATGTATATATATATTCGTGTGCCACAAATTTAAGTGCCGACATGTTAATGATCTTGAGTAGGTCGCACTCACCCTTTCATCTAAAAAATTCTAGAAACTATTTTTATTAACTCCTTGAGACCTTCTCTTTGCAAGCAAAAAGAAAATCTTTTAAGACTTAATTTTATTTCTATGTAATTTTTTTCCACCACGCCATATTGTTGAGCGAGGAATGAAACCTGGTTAGCTAACCTTTCTTTTCATTTTCTTACTTTTTAATCAAGTTAATTGGTCTGTATTTAGCCATAATTAAATTTTGTAGCCCACCAAAACTTTCATTCATATATATATATATATATATATATATATATATATATATATATATATATATCGAGAGAGAGAGAGAGAGAGAGAGAGAGAGAGAGAGAGAGAGAGATAGCATGAATATCACAAAACACAATTGAAACTACTCTTTCGATTTTCTTTTACAATTGATGAGTTCCTATTCTTTTGATGAGTCGGCGCAGAAATTATTAAAAAAATTAGCATAATAATAATATGATTGTTCCTGCGTTACTAAACAGCTGCTGTCAAGGATTGAACATTTTAACATGCTGAAAAAATAAACGGTTAGATGGTCACCATCTTGAAATTTGGAATATATAATTTTTGCTACTAAATGTATATGCTCTGTAGTTACATCGAGCTTCATAAATTGGTATGAATAAAAGGTGAAATATAATTGAATAAGCATATTTTCACACACACACACACACACACACACACACACACACACATATATATATATATATATATATATATATATATATATATATATATAGATAGATAGATAGATAGATAGATAGATATTGTTAAAATATTTGGATTTATAATGGGGCATGATCCCACACAGTCGGACGATTCTATTCATAAACGATGCTGCTAGGAACTGACGAATCGAATTAATTCACGATCTGCTACCAACCAATCAGAAACCAAAATTGCTCCATAAATATTAAACCTTTTCCGTAGCAATTTCACATCTTTTTCCCGTCTCGACACGGTAAGAATATTTTGCTCTGTGGAACTGTATACTGCAAGCCAGTCACCTCTCAAGACTTGCTTAGAACAACGAACCATCTGAACCTGTTCTGAAACTAAACATGGCTTACACTTCTAGATATATCGATTCTTGAATTTCCGCTTTGTTGGCTGGTATAGCTCTTGTAGACTGCGACGTTGTTTGACTGTGTAAATAATTATATATATATATGTGTGTAGGAGGGTCATCCGCATACAGCACAGTTTCGCTGTATCACATATAATTAGTGCGGCTAGCAAGCAATTACCTCAAGCCAGGTTTGAAACTCAACCGCCTAGACGACAGTGGGCACTTCTAACCGTTACCCTATTCCGTTGCTGCTATGATAGGCTCTTTGTTTACACAAAGAGCATCGCTTATTACGCAAATGGCAGTCTATTTATCACGTCCCAATATGCTCTACCCGTGATTACGAAGCATTAGTCATCCACATACAGTACTGTTTCACTGTTATATATATATATATATATATATATATATATATATATATATATATATATATATATATATATTTAAAGTGAACGTGTCTGTGTGTCTGTGTACATTCCCTATGCAATTAAGTCTACAGACTCGAAATTTAATATACAAGGTACTGAGATTGGAATTTTAGAGCAAAACACGAAATTTTAGATATAGGTGCCTTGTACATGGATCTAACTTAATAACTTGATTAAAGCCCAAAACAATAAATGTTAAGGGGTCATAATAGGGGTCAAACTTAAAAAAAATTCACTGCTGCGGTCTCTACCAAATTACTCAGACAATTTCTAGTCTAAACATTTGAAATTTTACATAAAGGGTATTCAGAGATAGGGCAAGCTTTTTAATCGGTTTCGATTGAAAATTTATAGTTACCAATATATAAATGTATGTATGTATGTATGTATGTATGTATGTATGTATGTACGTATATATGTTTGCATATCTGCCTAAAACTTTCGACAGAGCCGACGGATTTTACCAAGATCAGTATCGTTTTGAAGTTCGACATTTCAGACGACGAATATCGAAAAATTGGCTAAAAATATTAATATCTTCACCTTCAACTGGGAACTTTTCTACAGGGGTGGTCGCTTTTTTCGCCTATTTTTAAAAGTCATGCTCTCCTTTCGATTGTTTAGCCTTAATTTAAACCTACGTCACTTCCGGTTTGGCGGTGGTCGTAACAGCAATGACGCCAGGTTTTCCCCCCATTTTTTTCCTCCTTCGCGGTACGGGTTCGAGCCTGCCTTCCTACTACAACTTTTTTTCTTTTTTGCTCTACCTAAACCTCCAAACATCCGGCCAACGCCGGGCTGAAATGCTAGTATATATATATATATATATATATATATATATATATATATATATATATATATATATATATATAGTACTTTTCGCTGTATCAAAGCGAGACAGTACTACACAATAACTCGATTTTCAGTCTACAGACTCGAAATTTGGTATACAGGGCTTTGAGATTTGGGAAAATCTTTGTAATCCATTTTTGGCTAGAAATTTGGCTGGTAAGGGGTCAAAATTCAACGATTTGACCTTTGAGAACCCTACCAATCTCCTCCGCTAATTTTCGGTATAAACAATTGAAATTTTTGATATAGGTTCCTTGGACATAGAGTTAACTTAATAACTTGATTTTAGCGCAAAACAATAAATGTTAAGGGGGTCATAATAGGGGTCAGAGTTTTTTAAAAATTGACCTCTGCGATCTCTACCAAATTATTAAGACAATTTCTGGTTTAAACATTTGAAATTTGACATAAAGGATATTCAGAGATAGGTTAAGCTTTTTAATTTGCTTGGGTCGAAAATTTGAGCTACCGATATATAAATGTATGTAAGTATGTTTTCATGTCTGCCTAACACTTTCGACAGAGGCGAGGGATTTTCACAAGATTGGTATCGTTTTGAAGCACGACCCTTTAAACGACAAATACCGAAAAATTGGCTAAAAACATTAATATCTTCACCCTCAACTGGACACTTTTCTACAGGGAGGGGATGCTTTTTCGCCGTTATTTTCATCTCCCATCTTTTCGATTGTCTAGCCTTAATTTAAACCTACGTCACTTCTGGTTAGACGGTGGTCGTAACAGCAAAGACTTCACGGTTTTTCTGTTCTTTTCCGCCTTCGCAGTACGGGTTCAAGCCTGCCTTCCTTCTACCACTTTTTTTTTTGCTCAACACACACCTCCAAACACCCGGGCAACGCCGGGCTGAAATGCTAGTATATACATATATATATATATATATATATATATATATATATATATATTAACGATACTTTTTCCCTCTGTGTGTGTGTTCGTTCTGTATGAACGCTGAAACGCCTAAACAAGTATTCTTTCCTAAAAAAATTCAAGTCTGCAATTACCTTATTTGCAGCTTTTCTTCCAATTTTCGGATTTTTGATGATGCCCAAGTGCAGTTGATTCCTTTTGATGGATTTGTTACTGCCGTTTCTTCAGATGAGTTAAGGACAACATAGATTAATTGATTGATATAATAATTAAGTGAATAATTTTGTGCTACGGATCAGATACTGTTAAACATTGTAAATGTTTTTTTTTTTGTTTTTGTTTTTACATTTTCACCCCAAACAAGGCAAATTGCCACTTTGGTGTAGGGGGCTACTATCAGGGGCAACAACTACTGGGGTACTATGTAGAGATTTGGGCAGCAAGGTGTCGGTTCACGTTACACTTGAACTTCTGCACGTCAGTACTGTTGGGGAAGCAGGGACCTGGGATGGAATTCCAGAGTGTAGCGGTTCTGGGGAAGAAACTATTGGAGTAAAAAGATCTTTTACATCTAGGGATCTCTACAGTGTGGGGGTGGGATTTAGCAGCCTGTCGGGTTTGTCGAGGGTGCACACGTCGTGGGGGCACAAGTGATTGCAGTTCGTCAGAGCATTCACCACTAAAATACTTGTAGAAAAGGCAGAGGGATGCAACATTTCGTCGATGGGACAGAGGCTGAAGCTTAGATGCCAGTTCAGGGCCTATCAGGTTTGCGACTCTCTTTTGAACCTTGTCAAGGAGCGAGAGACTAGTAGCAGACGCACCAGCCCAGATGTGGCAGCAATACTCCATACATGGGCGAATGGTGGCCTTATAGAGGTACAGGATACTTTCGGGTGTTAGTAGATTTCTAGCACGGTAGAGAGAGCCCACCTTTCTTGCAGCGGCCCTGGCAATGCCTTCAATGTAATTGTTCCAACTCATGTTTCCTGTGAACGTTAGGCCAAGGAGTTTGAAAGATGGACTCTCAGATAAAGAGTCGTTGGCCATTGCTATGGGTGGTAGAGAGGGTTTCTTGTAATTATTGAATGAAACTAGTTTAGTCTTGGCAGCATTGAACGTGAACAACCACTTTTGTCCCCATTCCACTACAGATTGGAGGTCTTCCTCTAGTGTTTCTGCCATTTCTTTAGAAATGTGTTCGTTCGTCTTCCTGCCGTGCCTGCCATAGAGTGTAGTGTCATCAGCATATATACCCATCTCAGAGGCAATGTTGTCGGGGAGGTCATTTATGAATATCAGGAACAATAGAGGTCCAAGGATAGAACCCTGGGGCACCCCCGCATTTATATCATATTGTTTGGATGTACGACCGTCGAGGACAACCTGGATTTTTCTCTTATCTAAGAAGGATTTAATTATGTTAAGTATTCTACCAGTGATACCGTATGATCTGATTTTACTGAGGAGACCCTCATGCCATACCCTGTCAAAAGCCTTAGATATATCTAGAGCTACCGCTCTGCCCTCCCCCGCGTTGTCCAGTGAATGGTATATACGTTCAGAGATCACAGTTAGGATGTCAGCTGTGGAACGGGCTTGTCTAAATCCATATTGTTTGTCAGTCTGTAGTTTAGCATCTGTAAAATGATGGACTAGAGCATGGTTAATTATGGTCTCAAATATTTTGGCAAAAAGTGGGAGGAGGCTAATGGGGCGATAATTTGATGGGTCTGTCCTTTCGCCAGAATTCTTGAATACTGGTACAACAGAAGCAGTTTTCCAACAGACCGGAAAGCAAGCTTCATTAAGGCATTTGTTGTAGAGTTTGGAGAGAACTGAAGCTACTTCGGCTGAGCACTTTTTTAATAGCACAGCTGGGATAAGATCAGGTCCACATGCTTTTGAGGTATCAAGGTTTTTTATGATAGCATGCACCTGAGCAGGGGTGGTTTTAAAAGTGTAAGCAGAATTAAAGGAATAAATTGTAAGATGGTTAAAATTTGGAATATAAACTTTTATCATTGATTCATTATATGCTTTGTAATTACATTGAGTTTCTTAATAAGGATTGATATATATATATACATATATATATATATAAAGAAAACATAGGTGAATAAAACATATTTCTACAGAAATATATATATATGTGTGTGCGTGTGCGTGTGTGTGTGTGTCTGTGTGTCTGTGTTCAAGCACGTCTGATTGAACATGACGGAGTTATTCTTTTTTCCGATCTTTCTGGATATCTTTTCTATTTGCCGGGCGGTCTTTTTTTTTATTTTGGCAGGCATGTTGTATAAAATGGCACCCAAAAGTTATTGTTCTGTCATATTCTTCTCAAGCGCTTTCTATCGGTGCATCCGATTATCATCAAGAGCGATTGCTGTTGTCTTCTTTTTCTTTTCCTTTGTTACAAGAACAAGTCGCCTCTTCTTGTTAGTTAGTAAATATGAGATAGGATAGCTGAGGATTCGAACCTGCGGAGCTAGGATTGGAATTGAGAATTCCGATCATAAGTTAAAATAAATAATACAGAATGTTATTGAAAATGGAATGTAGAATTAACCATTGTTTAGTTCACATAAAATAGTTAGATATCTGTTTATTGAAAAAGTAATGTGATAATGCAATGTTGTTTCTGTTAATGAAATGAAATTAAAATAAGGAATTTCAAAACGAACAATGGAAAATGTTATACTTATTTGTAAAGTGGGTTAATCAAAAATTAGGTTAGAAAAATCGGCTTTGTAAAAACATGTGAGAAACAATGCATGGATAGACACGGAGGATTGTCGGGCCACGAGTCCGATATGCACGTGTTTCGTCACGCTTTGACGTCATTAGTTCTAAATATAGAGAGCTTTAGGTCAGTAAGTCAGTCATGAGTCAGGGGAGAAGAGAGAAGTCAGAGGTCGGACAGGGTCGGACAAACAGAGCTGATATTCCGCCTTCGAAGCGAAGGGGAGAAGAAGGAAATCATGTAGAGACATTGAATTCCTTTATGCAAAAACCATTGACCGGTCGAAATGGAATAAACGAACAACTTCATAATTTTGTATCTGCGGCTTCATGTTATGTTATTCAACAGAAATGTATTGTGAATTTGTATCATAGACTTGTGTTCCACTCATCTATATGTATAAGACTGTGTATAAACTCATCTAAGAATGTGCCTCTATCATCTTAAGAATGCGTCTCCCCCTCAGTTATTAGAAATAATGAATGTTCATTCATTATGATAAAAGACTGGAAATCCTCATCTCAAAAGTAGGTTAAGAAAATATATGTGTCAATGTTTATAGAAACACTCCCATTCAGAACTGTCAAACAGTATAAACGTCAATATCTCTCGGTCTATCTATCTATATATCTAAATCCTTTCTCATTATGTATTACATGTTCCCGGCTGTATTAAAACTTACACTCTCTCTCTCTTTATATATACGCGATATATCTGCACACCACAATATGAACAACAACAAATATATAAGTCGTTATCTTAGTAAGACTAATACATAACACCTTTGAAACTTGGTGTATTTATAATTTTTTTTTATTGCCTACAAAGGTGGGTGCAAGAGGGTTGGGGATTAATTATTTTATCAAACAAAAATCATAAATACAACATGTCTCAAAGGAAAAGGAAAAAACAGAAAACACCAACAATTTGAAGAAGAAACAACTTTTGGGCGTCATTTTATATAACATGCCTTCTGAAATTAAAAAAAAAACGCTCGGCAAATGGAAAAGATATTCAGAACAATCGGTAAAATGAATAACTCTGTCGTGTTCAATTAGACATGCTTGAATAATGACTTGCTGGCAATATATATATATATATATATATATATATATATATATATATATATATATATATATATGTGTGTGTGTGTGTGTGTGTGTGTGTAATTATAAAACTCAAATGACCTTGTAACGATGTATGTAACCCACTTTCCAGTTTACGAAATCCACATGACCTGCGCATTGAAATATTAACGTTATTATTTCGAAATTATTATTTAACATGGGAAGAGTGGGGTTTAAAATAACTTAAACGTAATACAGAAATGAACGGTGTAAAAAAAAAAAGCAGATGTATCAAAATTTGAATTTAACTATAATAAGTGTTATGGTATTTGTTCAGTGCACATTTACCTATAAGTATGGCCAACCACTTATAATTTAGTATTGTAATATTTTTTTCAAAAATAATCAATTATAATAATCAGAACAACTCATAGAAACCTATCTATATTCTTTTTTCCATTTTAATATACTTTCATAGAAATGTTTCTATTATGCCAAAAAAAACTATTTCCTTTACGTCACAAGTGTCACGCTCATACATGAATTCCATAGCTAATATAACATACTGACCCAACGGGTCATGGGTAGTCTAGTATATATATATATATATATATATATATATATATATATATATATATATATATATATATATATATAAAGCTGAATGTGTGTGTGTGTGTGTGTGTGTGTGTGTGTGTGTGTGTGTGTGTGTGTGGTCACGAATAGGCTCCTATATGGTTGACTATTTTAAAAAACTGATTACATATAATGACAGAAGATGTATCGAGACACAGGAATGGGTATGTTTGTATTGGTAGAACGGTGGTTCATTAAAATTGTGGGGTCTGCGTCCGCGCCTGGTCCACAAAGTATGGAAATAAAAAAATTAAAAATTAAAAAAAAAACACGTTTACAAGTGTTTTTGATACAGATAAGAATACTTTGATAAGTATGTTTTAACTTAAATAGGGATGGTATAATATATTGTGGGATCTGCGTTCGCGCCTGGCCTCCATAGAATGGTAATAGGCACAAACTTTAATAAAAACTTTTCATATCTATCTGCGTAAGTATACTTTGATAATTATGTTTCAGTTTGAAGAAATATGGTATAATAAAATTATGGGGTGTTCGTTCGCGCCTAACCTCCATAGAATGGAAATATGTCACAAAGTTTAACAAGGTTTTTTAATATAGATCCACAGAATATTGTGATAAGTGTTTCAGTGTGCACAGGTGTGGTATAATAAATTATGGAGTTTATCTATTTCATTTTTACTTTCATCATATTTTGTGCCATGTAGACTACAATATATTGTGAACTGAGACATAGCGAGAGGCATGTGAAGCTTGCTTCAGGTGCGGCCTGATGGGTGTCCAGTTAGAGTAGGCAATCAATCGGTTTGATTGTAAAATGGGTTATTTAATCGATTTTGATAACGATAACAAATATGGGAGTGTGAAATATTCATGGATCATAATTCAATCCTGAACAATGTCGGATATATATATATATATATATATATATATATATATATATATATATATATATATATATATATATATAGATTATTCATTGAACTTTTGAATAGTCAAGTCGCTGCCTGATGATATCTGTTGTTTGATTGAAACAAGTGGCTATTTGTAGCAGCGGGATGTGAGCATGTTTATATAACAATAAACAAGTATTATCAGCTCTTTTTATTGAGCACTATCTAACAACCTCGTTGAATTCATTAGTCCATTACTTTTAAATATAAAAAAAACCGAGTATATATATATATATATATATATATATATATATATATATATATATATATATATATATATATATAGGGGGGGAGGTCATGCTGGTGATTAGTTTATTTTATTGTATAAGCTCCAATAACTATTGTTGGGCTCGGCATTATCCGGATAAGTCTCCTTTTGTGGAATTGACCTTTCTCTTTTCCTTTTACATTGAGCTATATATATATATATATATATATATATATATATATATATATATATATATATATATATATATATATATATATATATATATATATATATATAAATATTAATAATTTTATAGAATTGTAAATATGTGTGTGTGACTGCGAAAAATTAACGACGTGAATTTTTTTCTGTTATATATATTAATTTTTCTTTTTTTAATTATTTGTATATTTTGTGCATTCTTCAACAAAATGTTTTTAAACATAGAAAGGTTATTAAACTCTCATTTTAACACCAAACGATTGTTTTATTTTATTTTATTTATTTTTTTTTGTTGTTGTTTTGTTTTGTTTTTTGCATCTGTAGTTGACCTTTTATGGAGCGACCTTGATTTTTGAGCCAATGGCGTACTGCAACACAGGACACACCTGCGCAACGCGGGTCCATCGTTGTTCACTACTGCTACGTCTTCTCCTTATATTATTAAAATCATTCTACTGCTCCTCGCGTTTGTATTTATATGTGTCTGTGTTTCTCGCTTTAGGTGACTTATAATTCATTATTATTATTATTATTATTATTATTATTATTATTATTATTATTATTATTATTTGTATACACTAGGAGTTCTCACACAGATATTATTTACTGACAATAATTGCTGGGGTTCCCTGGAGTCTGGATGACAACAAGTCTCCCCAGATATTCAGTACTCTCCCCCTTTTTTGATAACATTTACAAATGAATTTGCGTTATCGCAACAGTCATTTACCTTGATTTCTCACTGGCAGCAATAAGCCTCCCCAAGGTCACAGTCCATTTCGCACTCATTCGGTAGAGATCTGGTTAGTTCTTCACCTACTCAGTCTTTCTATTATTATTATTATTATTATTATTAGTAGTAGTAGTAGTAGTAGTAGTAGTAGTAGTATGGTCGATTATTTGTTGAAATAAAGTGCAGTAGCGTAAAATGCTAAAATAAAAAAAATATTAGAAATCCTACTTAAAATAATTACCAAGTTAAATCTGTTACAATGCATTTTGATTTCTTCGTAAACCAACAGGGGTCTTTAATCTTTTGTTGACACTTAAACAAATAACAATTACTTTTCTACTGAGAGGTCGACGCTTATTAAGGCCTGAAGGTCATTCAAGGATAAAGATTGATAAAATATAGATTACATTGTGTTGTTGACGAAGTCAGTGTGAGAGGCATATGAAGCTTCCTTCCGGTGCACCATGATGGGTCCCCAGCTAGAGCAGGCAATCAATCGATTTGATTGAGAAATGAGTGATTTCATCAATTTCGATAACAATAAAATATGGGAGGGTGAAACATTTGTTGATCATCATTCAATCCCGAGCAATGTCAGATCTCTCTGCTAGATTATTATAGAAATAATAGTGATACGACTTTGTACCTTTCTCTCACTGTCCCGCTATCCTACTCTGACCTAAACCCGCTGAACTACTTCGTGTTGTCATATATTAAGAACATCACCAGCATGACCTCCCACAGCACCAAAGCCAGTCTGATCGTCGCTATCCGCCGAGTATTTCCCGAGTTCCAACCGGTGGTTTTGGAAAAGGTATGCTCCCAGTTCCGGACCCATATCGAAGCTGGAGATTGAGGATAGAGACGGCTACATTGAATAGATAATCAAGTTACCTGAATTGATTTTTTCAAATAAAAGTTTTTAAATAAAACTGTAGTATTGTTTTCTTTAAGGCGACAATTTTATCATTCCACCTTATAGAGAATGAGTGGCTTAACACAGACTAAGATAAATACATAGGTAGTTATGAGAAAGATGTGTCGCTTGTTCAGTTAATTATAAATTACGGTTAATAAAAAAATAGGATCTTTTGTGTTTCAAATTATAACCCAATCCTAGAACTAAATTATTCCCATCCCCCAAATGATTAGAATTAATTGACCATGCCACGTAGACAAAGGTTGATTTCGAGAAATAGAATTTTTGTTGAATTTTTTGCAAAAACACAAAATTGCAAAAATTCCTTTTTAATGTTGCCGAAAGATATTTGTGAAAAATGACGATAATCAAGTCTTTTCAATGGCCAACCTAATAGGTCCTGAACTATCAACTAAACTCCAACCTCTATCCCATCGCCGAAACATGGCATCCTTGTGCCTGTTTTACAAGTATTTCAATGGCAAATGCTCTGACGAACTCTGAACACTAGTGTCCTCTCGACGATAATGCACTTTACAAACAGCAAAATCTCATCCCTAATCTGTAGAGATCATTAGATGCCGTAAAATCTTTTGCTCGAATAGCTTTTTCCCCTCGGACTACTGCACTTTGGAATTCTCTCCCGGACCCCCTGTTTCACTGACTGTATTGACATGCAGAAATTCAAGTCTAATGTGAACAAACATCTTGCTGCCTAACTCCATAAATAATATCGCTGCAAATCTGGTCACAAATAGTAACCTCTCACGACTAAGTGGCCCTGTGCCTTGTTTAGGGTAAAATGCAATACTAAAAATTAAAAAAAAAACATTAAACAGATATAAGTTTAAAGTACAAAGAAATAGATAAGCCAAGAATTCACACTATTAAAAAAAAATACAGAGTAGTCAAGTTTTATGAAGAAAAGAGAACGGTGCCTCACTCAGCCATATTTAAAATTAATCACTGCTTATGCCTCTTTTTAACAACATTTCCAAAAATAGAGATCAAAATCAGCCTGATAATGGCTACGATTTCCTATTCTTTTAATCACTAATAATTGTAAACAAAATGTTTGAGGGTTTTTTTTTGTTCCAAAAAAAAAAACATACTTGATTAATTTATGTAATTTGTAGAAATATGGCATTTTCGTTCGGTGACGGGTATGTATATAGCAACGATTTTCCTGTATATTTCTTTTATTAATTAATTAGGTTGAATTAATTCTGGACTTGCACTAAAGAAATGTATACGGCCTGATGCATAGCATGTGTTATTATTATTATTATTATTATTATTTTATTTTATTTTTTTTTTTTTGTAATTAAATTTTCGGCTGTTTTCTTTTGGTTCCAGAGTAAATTTACAAATTGAAAAAGAGCTTAAAAAAAAAAAGACATGGTTAATTTAATTATAAAATTCCTGATTTTAGTCATTTATTTCTTCTTCTTCTTCTTCTTCTTCTTCTTCTTCTTCTTCTTCTTAGTCTTATTATTATTATTATTATTATTATTATTATTATTATTATTATTATTATCTAGTAGTAGTAGTAGTAGTAGTAGTAGTAGCTTGTTCGCTCGTTATGAATTCGTTAAACAGGCCTGCAACGCTGGAGCCAAGTCAACAAAACTGCAGCAATTTTTCAATCGACATCACCGACCACCAGTTGCACGTGGTCACGTGGCGTTGTAGCCGCACTCGTTTCCACGATAGGAAACTTCTCTCAATGGAGCACATTCGAAGTTCAACGACCAACCACTACAAACGAAGTGGTTGGTTCAGAACTTCAATTGCGTGTCCGTGTGTCTGTCTGTGTGTGTGCAAAAGAGAGAGAGAGAGAGACAGACAGACAGACAGACAGACAGAAAGAGAGAGAGGAGAAGAGAGAGGGAAAGAGAGAAGAACGAGGGTGAGAGATGTAGATTCAAAGAATGAATATGCCGATAAAATATAAAATGGAAAAAGGATTACAAGCAGAAATAAAAGAAAACCAAAATAGAATAAAAAGAGATTAACACATTTGATCCAACAACTAGGTATATATATATATATATATATATATATATATATATATATATATATATATATATATATATATATATATATATATATGTATGTATATATGTATATATATATACATATATATATATATACATATATGTATATATATATACATATATATATATATATTTTTCTGTGGAAATATATTTTATTTCCTTATAATATATACCAATCCTTATTTAAGAAGCTCGATGGAATTACAGAGAAATATAATGACAAAAGGTATATATTCCAAAGTTCAGGATATTGACCATCTTACAATTTATTCCTTTAATTCAGTTGACATTTACAATTCTTGGCAGTGTCTGTTTCGTAGCGTAAAATTGATGAGTTAAGGGCATAATAGATTCACTGATTGATATAATAATTGATTGATTTTGCGCTACGAAACAGATACTGTCAAGAATTTTAAATGTCAACTGAATTAAAGGAATAAATTATAAGATGGTCAACATCCTGGACTTTGGAATATAAACTTTTGTCATTCATTCATTATATATATATATATATATATATATATATATATATATATATATATATATATATATATATATATATATAAGAGAAAATTAAATTATTCCCAACTCGCATTTAGGTAAAAATGCACTTTCGTATAAATAATTGAATTCATTCAACAAGTATCGCTAACAAAAATAAATAAAAACATCTACATAAAAACGCGATACATTTAGCAGTCGGGTGGTAGAGGTTTAGACTTCCTATCATAGGGTTCCGATTCCGAATCTCGCTAGATTCATCCACTCTGATGAGTCGTAGAGCACGTGTCACTGGATAGTTATATTTAAAAAAATCATATATATGCCGCTCCCCATTTAGGGGTTACCAAATTGGTCCAAGGGAAAATTATTCCCAACTCGCATTTAGGTAAAAATACACTTCCTTATAAATAATTGAATTCAAGTATCGCTAACCAAAACAATTATATATATATATATATATATATATATATATATATAATCAAGGCGTATAGATTAAGTTTATAAGCCAAAAGCTCCTGTAAACTTAAAGTTAATATAATATATATTTACATAGAAATCCCAACCAAATAAAAAAGCTCAATACAACCAAAATAGGAAATAGAGCTTGTCATAAAAGTACACAATTTAAGGCTGTAAATTTTAATTTAATTTTGCAAGAATTTATTGTTCGACAGGATACTCAAAAAAGGAATATTAAATTTTCCATCAGTCTGCGAGCTTTCAAAGAATGCGTCTTTTCATCAGATGGAATATATTAGCAAATGAATATTATAGCGAGGCTATATATTTGCTGGTACTGGCATGAATTGAAACTGCACTATATGAAAAATAATCGCAGATGCAAAAAAAAAAAAAAAAAAAATAGAAAAAATAACTTTTGTGCAAAGAGTTCATAAAATGGAGAAAAGAAACGAAAAAAGTAAATGAAAATTTAAAGATAAAAATGTCAAGTTGAAAAATCCAGTGGTGAGGTCTTTTCAAGACGAAATCACACACACGCACACACGCGCGCGCGCACATGCACGCACACACAAACACACACATATGTGTGGGTGTGTGTGTGTGTGGGGGGTAATTAGCCGATAAGTAAGAAGTTCAGAACACAACTTCAAGTTGTAAGGATTTGTAATTTGAGCTTTATTTCGTTTTATTTCGTTTTATTTCGTTTTATTTCGTTTTATTTCGTGCAGAGGGAGGGGAGTAGGACCCGTTCGTGAAAATGCCGTGATTTTGTGAAATTTTAACTATATCAATAAATTGTCAGTTTCTGAAATTCTTTTAAAGGTGGGGGTTGGGTAATCTGGACATAACATTCGATTTGATATTTCAAATTTCAGAGAGGAAAATCGTGTTCTCACCTTCTTTACTAACTCAGTGTTTCAGATATAAAGAGGAACTTTAATGAAATATTTGAATATCTATGTATCTCATATAGAGATCAAGTGTTAGTCCTTAAGAAGAGGGGCAGCTTAATTTCTGCAAGTAGATTACTTTATAAATATTAAATATTCAATATTTATAATATACTTTAGTTTTGCCATCTTCGATCATTTTGATAAACTTAACTGTAATTCTTATATATATATATATATGTGTGTGTGTGTGTGTGTGTGTGTGTGTGTGTGTGCATATATATTATATTATATTAAATATATATGTTATATATTAAATTATATATATATATATTTTATATATTAAATATATTACATATGATATATATATTATATATATTTTATATAATATTTAATATATATAATATTTATTATATATATATGTATTATATATGTATTAAATATTATATATTATATATTATATATTATTATTATTATTATTATTATTTTAATACTTACAGACACTAATGTTTCATCCTTGCAGGAATCATCAGTAAGGAATCATGCTGTTCCTATTTACAATGAACACCAAGGGACAGAGTTAGACACCAAGGTCGTTATTTTAACGCGGAGAAAAGGGGCGAAAAATAAAATTTGTCTCAGTCGTGAAGGATATCTCCTCCACTGAGAGAGAACAAGAAAGTGAAGTGTAGTATCTGAAGAACAGATACTACACTTTGGTTTTGGCCCGAAGGCTGGAACGATTAATCGGAATCGGAATCTGGGATCAGGAAAATCGGTACTCTTAAGAGTGTCGGAATTGGAACAATTTGTGCCTATTTTCCGATGCCATAAACGATTCTTTTAATTGTTTTAATCTTGTCTTTCTTTTAAAACTGAATTTTCCATTGCTGGCAATAATGATAAAATGATAAGTATTTACATATTTCAAACAAGAAGTAAAACTTAAAGCTACCACTTCACTCACGAGTGTATTTTTGACGTTCCCACAAATATATGCACATATTACTCGAGTATTTACGAAAATACGCCCCCCACACAAAAAAACAAAAAAACAATTCTATAACTAAATATTTAAAGATTTTAAGAGAATCGAAATCTGTAAGTGTATCAGGATCGAGAAAAATTATATATATATATTAAAAATTAAAATATTATAATATAAAATATTATATATATATATATATTAAAAATTATATATATATATATATATATATATATATATATATATATATATATATATATATATATATATATATATGTCGGAATACTATTTCCATTATTTTCATCATATATATATATATATATATATATATATATATATATATATATATATATATATATATATATATGTTTATATATATATATATATGTTTATATAAAAATAAACAAGTATTATCAGCTCTTTTTTTATTGAGCACTATCTAACAACCTCGTTGAATTCATTAGTCCATTACTTTTGAATAAAAAACCCCGAGTATATATATATATATATATATATATATATATATATATATATATATATATATATATATATATATATTAATCGCGTTTACATACGATCGTCAGATCACCGGAGCTCAGCAACGTTGAGCCTGGTTAGTACCGGATGGATTACCATTTAGGAAGTCTAGGAGCTGTAGGTGCTCTCCTCTTATCTCGGCATTTGTTTCCAATCGTCCTATACATACACTTCACTTGCCACTGGTATTTAACAATGTCGGCCCAGGAGACGCAAGGTTGAAGATTGCGCACCTCCTGCCACAAAAATTTAACGCGCAGGCACCCCTACGTGCGTACCCATAGTCTGTCAAACACTGAAGAAGCCTTATATATATATATATATATATATATATATATATATATATATATATATATATATATATATATATATAAGTGAACGTGTCTGTGTATCTGTCTGTCTGTCTGGTGTCTGTCTGTCTGTGTACATTTTCCTACGCAATAACTCCGTCAATGTTTAGTCTACAGACTCGAAATTTGATATACGGGGTACTGAGATTTGGGAAAATCGATGAGATCGGTTTTCGGCCAGAAATTTGGCTGTTAAGGGGGTCAAAATTCAACGATTTGACCTTTGTGAACTCTACCAAACTCCTCCGACAATTTTGAGTCTAAACACTTGAAATTTTAGATATAGGTTCTTTGGACATGGATCTAACTTAATAACTTGATTTGAGCCCAAAACAATAAATGTTAAGGGGTCATAATAGGGGTCAAATTTTAAAAATTGACCGGTTTTTTGGGTTTTTTTTTTTTTGCTCAGCATACATCTCCAAACACCCGGGCAACGCCTGGCTGAAATGCTGGTATAATATAAAGCTGAACGTCTGTGGGTGTGTGGTCACGAATAGGCTCCTATATGGTTGACTATTATAGAAAAATGAATATATATAATGATAGAAATGTATCGAGACACAGGAATGGGTATGCTTGATCTGGCATAATGATGATTCATTAAAATTGTGGGGTCTACGTACGCGCCTGGTCCAAAGTATAGAAATAAAAAATTTAAAAATTTAAAAAAAAAAATGTTTACAAGTGTTTTTGATATAGATGTATATAATAATAATTTGATAAGTATGTTTTAATTTAAATAGGGATGGTATAATAAAATTGTGGGGTCTGCGTTCGCGCCTGGCTTCCATAGAATGGAAATAGGCGCAAACTTTAATAAAGACTTTTCATATCTATCTGCGTACGTATA
>NC_136510.1:27638226-27663226 GCF_053919585.1 Euprymna scolopes
AGCACTAAGCGGACCTCCACCGGATGGGTGCGAAGAGGACTGGGACCTTGGGGAGGCTTATTGCCACCCAAATTCCAGTGACGAACAATGGTCGCTACGAACGAGACATCAATGGAAAACGGCTACTGCGATAACGCAAACTAATTTGCAAAGGTTATCGAAAGAGGTGGTGAGTACTGGAAATCTGAATATACTTGTTGTCACCCAGACTCCAGAGAACACTACAGGTTGTTCTCAAAAAAAACATCTTTGATGTTAACCTGTGTGAAGCCTCATAGTGAGTGAATAATAATAATAATAATAATAATAATAATAATAATAATAATAATAATAATAATAATAATAATAACAATAATAATAATAATAATAATAATAATAATAATAATGATGGTAGTAATAATGATGATAATAATGATGATAATAATAATAATGGTGGTGGTGGTGGTGGTGGTGGTGGTGGTGATGATGATGATGATGATGATGATGATGATGATGATGATGATGATGATGATGGTTGGAAGAAAAGGCGAAAGATGAAAAGCATGAAAAAACTGACCTTGTGTCACATCTTGCTGCCGTAGAAAGTACATAAATTCAAGAAGAAGAAGAAGAAGAAGAAGAAGAAGAAGAAGAAGAAGAAGAAGAAGAAACCGGGTAGAAGGATGAGGAAAACGTTGAATGAGTATATGAGTAGAAGGGGGGTGTCGGCACTAAAAAACGAGGTTAAGAGGGTGAGATGGAGACAAATGGGTAAAAGGGCCATTTGGCTAGGAACAAAGTGTTGTATCTGTTGCGATACCGCTCTTCATCTTCCTGTCCTTGATCAATGAAGAAAGTTAAATGTCCTTCTAGTCCAAGGTAACAGTCTGTGTGTGGCGGGAGGGGGAGTGCAAAATCAAGAGTGTCTTTCTTTTTGTTTTTTGAAGCTGGATTTTCGCAACTGCAATATATATATATAAAAAAAAAAAAAAAAAAAAAAAACGACCTTGTGTCATACTCTGCCCTCGTAGGGAAGCAAGTAAAATGGCGACACAGTTGAGAACTTGCTCGAAACAAAAGAAGAAAGTAAGACCAGGGTGAAAACGAAGTACGAGAAAATGGGGGGGGGTTGAAAAAATGATAAAGAAAAGGTGAAAAAGACAACGAGTAATGAAAAAAAACGAGAAAATACGAAAGAAAGAGTAGTAGTAGTAGTAGTGGTAGTGGTAGTGGTAGTGGTAGTAGTAGTTCTGATCCATTCATAAAAATGGCTGAGTAGAAAGCATGGAATCTGCCTGCGTCAGTTTTTACGTAATTAGAGAGAGACAAATGAAATGATAGAAAAAAAAAGAGGTGTGTGTGTGTGTGTGTGTGTGTGTGTGTGTGTGTGTGTGTGTGTGTGTGTGTGTGTGTGTGTGTGTGTGTGTGTGTGTGTGTGTGTGTGTGTGTGTGTGTGTGTGTGTGCGCGTGCGTGTGTGTGTGTGTGCGTGCGTGCGTGCGTGTGTGTGTGTGTGTGCGTGCGTGTGTGCGTGCGTACGTGTGTGTGTGTGTGTGCGTGTGTGTGTCTGTGTGTGTGTGTGCGTGTGTGTGTGTGTGCGTGTGTGTCTGTGTGTGTGTGTGCGTGCGTGTGTGTGTGTGTGTGTGTGTGTGTGTGTGTGTGTGTGTGTGTGTGTGTGTGTGTGTGAGAGAGAGAGAGGGGGAGAGAAAGAGAGAGAAAGAGATTAATAGATAGACAGGATGATAGAAAGAGAAGGGGGGAGAGAGGGAGAGAGTGGTGGTAGGAGATGGGATAGAATAAGTAGTAACTTGCCCGTTGCTGGATTTCGATCGTGTCGGTTCTCAGTTCTCGCTCAATTTGCTACCATTTAATCCGGCTTCTTTTGCAGCTGCATGGGCGGCACCTCCTTCTTTCGGAGTGGAAGGGGTTAATATCTGAGTCGCCTAAAGAGATTCATAAGGAAGCGCCGATGGGACCGGACGGATTTTTTTCTTTTTTTTTTTTTTTTACTTTAATTTCAAGTTCATAGTTCTCACACGTTTTAGGAGTGAACAAGATTTTTCCCATTAAAAGTAGGAGGAGGAGGAGGAGTTACCTGCTTCACAGCATCAGCAATAAGTTAGTTTAATGTTGGGGAAAAATCCTTTCTCCGAGGTAGGGAGGAGTTGGCGCTCTAAAAGAATTGTACAAAGGCAAGCTAAATTACTCTTCTACCTACCTGGATAAGGGTTTGTCTTTTAACTGATTTTAAAGTTTTTTGAGGGGGTTTTAAGTTAAAATAAAACGATAGTGTAAAGTCTGTTGAGTTAGAACAAAAAACAAAATAATGGTTTTATTCGAGCCTCGATAATCGCTCAAAAATTGAAAATTAAACAAAATGCTGATTGAATCTTACATTTTCGCACGGTTGGTGTGGTATGTACGGGGTAGATTTCTATCAGTATTTTGTTTGACTTTCGATTTTGAGCAATTATCGAGGCTCGACTATGACTGATAAAACCACTATTTTGTTCTTTGTTTTTTCTTTTCTAACTCGAAAAGATTTACACTAGCTTTCATTTTTAAGTAAAAACAGTTTTAAATAAGTTAAAATACAAAAAAGGAAACTTATTTAGGTAAGTAGGAAAGTAACTTAGCTTGCCTTTGGTAATGTTTATTGTATTTTTCACTTTTGTTTTCTTTTTTCTTTTTCTTTCTTTTTTTTTTTTTTTTTTTGCTATGTGGACTATTCTAGAGAGACGCCGACTTGCAAACGGTACAAGGTATGAGACTCGTCTAAATGCTCGGATGACCCTCCGCCAGTGTCTCTTTGAATGAATAAATAAATGAAATAACGGAACTTCCATGAACAGAGTTTCTTTCCAACAACTGATTATCTGTAGGAATCAATACCACAGAGCTGATTCCCAGCTAACTATAACAGTTGTTTTAAAATCCAATGTTAACAAATTCTTGTTGAGCAATTCTTAAGATGTTTGTCTCGCTATCCACCCGACACAAGCCTATCGATCATTGTCCTCGAGTGGCTTTCAGGCCTTGATGGGCAGTAATTTCTTAATAAATACTACATAAATTTCAAAAACAAAAGACAACACATAAACCACTAAATAAACGGAATAGTATATCTCTATTTAGTAGACTTCACACGAAGCCAACGTTAGACACAGGGTCGGTTTTCAATGTGATAAAAAAGGGGGGTATTTTTGATTGAGGAAAATAAAAAATTGTCTCGGTCGAGAAGGATGTCTCTTTTACTGACCGAAGATATCACAGATGGTATATGTCACCTTAGTCTGAGGGTCAGGAAGTCTGGAACCGCGTGACAGTAGATGGAAGACTAACAAATTTACAAACTATTTTTCGTATTCATAACTTGGAACGGCAACAGCGGGAGTAGCGGCAACAATACTAGCCGGAGTGAAGAAGAAGAAAAAGAAGAAGAAGAAGAAGAAGAAGATGAAGAAGAAGAAGAAGACGAAGAAGAAGAAGATAGTTATAAGAGAAAAATGGACCGGGGGTAGAACAGAAGAAAAGGTGAAAAAAATGGTAAAGTAGCAACAAAAAAAAAAAAAGAAAATGAGAAAGAAAAAAAAAAAGAAAGGCAAAGAAAATAAAGAAAAAGAAAGGAAAAGAAATAAGAAAAGAAAAAAATACGGGAAAATAAAAAAAGAAAGCAAAAACAAAAGACAAAGCAACAAAAAGAACAGAAATGTAGAAAAATAAAGGAAAAGAAAAAAGAAAAAAATGAGGAAAAAGAAGTAAAGAAAGGAAAAGAAAGAAAGAAAGAAAAGAAATAAAGAAGAGAAAACAAAGAAAGGAACATGAAAAATAAAAGAACGAATTAATAGAAAGAATTAAAGAAAAACTAAATAAAGGAAAATAAAAAAGAAAGGAAAGGAAAAGAAAAGAAAAAAGGCAAAAGGAAAAAAGAAAGAAAAAAGAAAGAAGAAAGAAAAAGAAACATAGGAAGATAAAATAAAATAGATGAAATAAAAAGAAAAGGAAAAACAAAGAAGTCTTTATTGGTAATTCTTGACTTGTAGTCGCCGTGGCACTAACACGGCTTTCTATATTCGCCGCCAGAAATACCGTAGGTTATTGGATAACAGTAGTCGACAAAGAATATTTCCGCTGTAGTAGTCGGGCTCGTTGTATATGTTATTTGTTTGATTGACGGCATATCAGCCCTTTCGGGATCATTTAATGCTGAATCCCGCTATGTTCCATATGTACGTTTTTAATATCTTCGAATGTTTATAGTTTTATTTTATGAGCACATATTTGCAGAAAGGATGGCCTAATCCATAAATTAGGTAGACCCACCCCGATGATAGGTAGACCCACCCCGGCCCAGAGGAGACCTAAGGGTAATAATAAGTAATGCTCAACCCGACACTGCACCATATCTCTCAAATCTGGGTCTCAACTTTAAATGCAAGTGCGTATAGGAACAAACAGCTGATTTTAAGCATAGTTTCATTCGTTTATTTCTTATGAATCGGGTGATTCTTTCCTTATCATTGGCTTCGCCGATATTATTCTAGCAAGGGTCCATTTTTAGGACATCGGATATTTACGGGAGGAACCGCTTGAAAGTGTTTCAGTACAACGAACTGGATTCGAAATTGGCACCCCCAGGTTGTTAACTACTAAGCATCCGTCACCTCCCTAAGCATGAATAATACATCAAGAACTTGTCATTACAATAACTGCAAAGAACTTTTATTTCTTCCTTTGTCTGTCTGACATGGAACGAAACTTTTATTAAAAGAGTTGCTTTTCAAGAAATCATCCTTTGTGGAACACGTTACCACTGGATTGCTTACTACGTGTTACAAAACCTGTTCCCATAAAATAAGTAACTATTTCAGAGGGTTTTGTATAATTATTAATAGTAGTAGTAGTATTAGTAGTAGTAGTAGTAGTAGTAGTAGTAGTAGTAGTAGTAGTAGAAGCAGGAGTAGTAGTACTATAAATATTATTATAAATTCTGAACCTTTTATTACTATAACTTTTTTTTTTACAAGGTGGTCACCACTTATCAAGGCCCGGAAGCCACTCATGGATAAGGGTTATTGTAAGTACAGTACGTTAGTGGGGATATTTTTGAGTGTCTCCTTAAGGGAGGCGGTTCATCAGGAATTTGTTTACGTTGGACTTGAAGACATCCAAGTTGTAGTCAGGAGAGAAGCTGGCAGACGGAACAGAGTTCCACAGGCGTGCAGTTCTAAGAAAGAAGCTTTGTTCATAGAATCTACGTTTTGATTTAGGCATAGATAAAGAGTGGGGAAAGTTTTTGACAGTGGATTCAGCTAGACGGGTGTTTTTTGTAAAAGATTGGCGAGGGGGGACCAGAGATTGGAGTTCAGACGAGTACCTGCGATGGAAATAATGATAAAACAAAGATAGGCTTGCAACGTCTCTTCTGTGGGAGAGAGGTTGCAGGGAAGAGAAAAGGGCACCCCCACTAAGCCACGAAGTCTATTTTGTACTCTGTCAAGGCAGGATAGGCTATTTTTAGCAGCTCCTGCTCAGATGTGGCAGCAGTATTCCATCCTTCGACGTACTTGGCTTTTATATAGATAGAGAATTGCATCAGTAGTGAGATATCTTCTGGGGTGGTAGAACGATCCCACCATCTTTCCAGCGACCTTGGCAACAGACTTGATGTACGTGTTCCATTTCAGATCAGGAGTGAAGGTCAAGCCCAGAAGTTTGTCAAAACATGGGGCTTCTCCTAGACGAGAGCCATCCATTTCAATTGATGCCAGATTATTATTACTATTATTATCATATTATTATTTATTACTAATACAATTATGCTTGTTATTACTGTAACTATTATTATTGCTATAATTATTTTCATTTATACACTCCATTGTGTCGTATTGTATAGTAGCCGTCCTCCCAGCCGAAGTTTACACTTTGATTTGTACAAGTTTCAGTCATAGCTTTAATAGAAATCGCTCGGGGCAAAAGTACGAAGCCATTTGATGTAAGGAGCTAATACAAAATAATTCATAATTTAAAGCTAAGAAGAACGAAAGACAGGAGATGCTTATTGACCTTAGTCTTGAAAATACCAAGGCTGTAGATAGAAAGAAAACAGTGAGCAGGAAAAGAGTTCCACAACCTTGCAATTCTTGGAGAAAAAAAAAGCTACTGGAATAGGAAGCTGTATTATAATGAGGTATTGAAACAGCGAATTGAGGAGACAAATAAACCGACGAGTCAAACGAACTGGAACAAAGGAAGCAGGGAACAGATCAGACAATTATGAGGAACGCATGTCATGATAGTAGTTGTAGAAAAGATTGAGACGAGCAATATCACATGTGTGTGTGTGTGTGTGCGTGTGTGTGTGTGTGTGTGTGTGTGTGTGTGAGAGAGAGAGGGGGGAGATTGCAGTGAAGAAGAAAGCGTGGGGCCAATCAAATTACAGATACGTTTTTGCAATTTATCAAGAACCAAATGGGGCACAGATTCACCAGCCCAAATATAACAACAATATTCCATGGATGGTCTGATAGTAGACTTGTAGAGACAGAGAATAGCCTCAGGTGTGATAAAGTGTTTCCGGCGATAGAGAGAACCGATTTTACGAGAAGCAGAAAGAGCAATGGATTTAATATATGGAGAGTAGAAAATGGATCTTGGGTTTACTTTTGACATACGCGTAACCATCGCTTCCCTTATGTTGTTCTTTAGGCCTTTTCGTTCCAACAGCGATGTTTCTGGCGAAGAGGCAAAAAATTGCTGTTTTAGTGGTCAGAATTTATTCAATCTAATACTTATCGTTGGCAAGTTATTGAACTCAAACTGCTATTTTCACCTCCTTACATAAAGTGGCTTCATGCCTTGTATGGAGCGATTTCCATAAAGAAGCATTCTTTCGTCGCACTTCAATAATAAGTACACTTCAATATGACATGCACAATCTAGAACATTTATAGAAGGGCCCCCTCTCTCTCTCTCTCTCTCTCTCTCTCTCTCTCTCTCTCTCTCTCTCTCTCTTTCTCTCTCCCTTTCGCTCTCTCTCTCTTTCTCTCTCTCTCTCTTTCTCTCTTTTTCTCTCTCTCTTTCCCCTCTCTCTCTTTCTCTCTCTCTTTCTCTCTCTCTCTTTATATATATATATATATATATATATATATATATATATATATATATATTGGACATACAAAAACAACATTGTCCCGTCGATTAACGATGCATTTGAACAGTACTAGCTCAATATACCAGCATTTAACAAATCAACATAGCTGTCCCCCCTCTAATCTTAGAAAGGTCCTCGTGGACAACACAAGGATTTTGCAACGAGAAAGTAATTGTAAAAAATTAAAAATACTTGAAGCACTATATATAAAAACCCAGAACCCATCTATAAATAGCATTAATTTTGAAAGTAGCAATAATGTGCTGAAATGTTTAGCATAACCAGTATACGACTGGTTTTACTAACATTGTCTTTTATCATCCTAATTTTTAATCGAGTTTTTTATCACTCGTAAATGTATATTTTAATCGACTTTTCATTGACTCTTTTTATCATTCGTAACTATATATTTCACTTCTATTTTTAATATTTTATCTCCACCTGATGATGATTCAAGAAAGAATCGAAAGCGCTCATGTGAACCATGGAACATTTGTAAATACCTTCCATCTTGAAGTTAAAAAAATCTTACGAAAGATCGAAAAGATGGAAAAAAAGAATCATTAAGCAAGATATCTCTGTTGTTTTTAATAATGTTTGCCTGAATGAAGGAATGCTGCCTAAATACACTAATATATAGTATATATATATATATACATTATATATATATATGTATATATATATATATATATATATATATATATATATATTTCCTTAACTACCATAGAGAAAAGTTGGTAGAAACAACAGAGATCAATTTCTTTTTTAACTTTGACCCCAATTTTGACGACTTACCATTTATTGTTTTGGGCTCAAATTAAATTAAAAAGTTTGATCTATGTCCAAGTTATTTACATCTAACATTTCAAGTGTTTAGACCCAAAATTGGCGGAGGAGTTTGGTAGAGTATTCACAGGTAAAATCGTTGAACTTTGACCCCTTGACAGACAAATTTCTGGCTGAAAACTGATTAAAAAGATTTTTCTAAATGTCAGTACCCCTTATGTCAAATCTCGAGTATGTAGACTGAAAATTGACAGAGTAGTTTGGTAGGAAAAGGTACACACACACAGACATTTTCAATTTTAAATATATACTAGCATGGGTACCCAGCGTTGCCCAGGTGTTTGTGGGTGAGTGTTGAGCAAAAAAAAAAAGTGGTAGTAGGAAGGCAGGCTCGAACCCATACCGCAAATGAGGAAAAGAACAGAGAAAAAAACCTGACGTCTTTGCTGTTACAACCACCGGCAAACCGGCAGTGACGTAATATTCACACAGTCTTCCTGACGGTGTCATTTTTTTTTAATTTGAAAAGCAATACCTCGGCCAACTTCGAACTACACATGGACTCATATTATTATTATTTTTTTTTTTTGATCCACGCACTAAAAAGATCATCAGAAAATTTGAAAAAAACAAAAAAAGTCTAATCAAACGGAAGCTTTCTGTTGTCTTTAACAACGTTTGTTTAAATGAAAGAATGTTGCTTAAATACACACACTATATATATCATAGTGGTTTATATTATAGATTGTAGTGCTGTGTGTGCGTATGTGTAACATATGATATATCCTAGCTTATTTGTAACATATGATATATCCTAGCTTATGTGTAACATATGATATATCCTAGCTTATTGATAATCATGGTCCGAAAAGTATAGCTTGACAACTTCTGGGTCATTGACCATCTGTTGCCCAAACTACTTGAGATCCTCAGCTATTAATACCACCCGCCTCGTTCTCCGCCCGTTTCTCTAACCTATGACTCCGAAACAAATGTGGCAAGGATAGCGTAGCTGTTCTTTGCCCGCGACCATCGCTCTGGATTCCCGAGACTTTTTCCCCCTTTCTACTAATCCCGTCCGCCACCTACATCGGAGTCCGCGTTGCCTGCAACACAGCTTCATACATCCAATCAGCCAGGCACCCGTCCACAAAGTTTTCCTCTCTCCTTTTTCCATCTGTGCTCCTTTGCTTGTCAAGTGGTCCTACATGTCGAGTGGCTGCGCTACTGCTATTATTGTTCTACGAATTCAATTGTTTCTTTGTTTTTTCCCCTGTTGGGGGCTAAAAAGGGAACAATGAGGGCGGGAGGCTTTCGTCCTAGGGATTTCGTAATAAGAATGATATAAAAGGGATTAAGAAAATGTTTATTTTGTTCATTCTTTTTCACCCCAAACAAAGTATATAGTCATTTTGGCGTAGGGAGGGACTGCTATTTAGGATCACGTCTAAAGAAGACGTATTTGGTTCTCTTTCGCCGCAAGAACTGTGACACTAGGGTCAGAAAGTGGGATTGAGACGCCGTCGCCCGTCAAAGAGGGCCATCCTGACATTATAAAAGTGCCTTTGCAGCCCCGTCCGCATTCCTCGGTAAAGGTACCCCAGGCGATTAGTAATAAAGCAACTCATTTTCAAAGAGCGAAAGCTCCTAGAACTGTAGAGAACCAGCAGTACACTGTAATCAACATGGGCAAGGTCCTTACAGAAATGGACTAATCTCTGTTGACCGAGGTAAAAATCCCTATTCGTGTCTAAAAGGGGGACTTTTGTGATTTAGTACCGTCAGGGAAACATGAACCAGAGAGGGAATTCCAAAGCCTAACAATCTGGGGGGGGGGAACTATTAGATTAGAAAATTTAGATAGCACGGAATAGTTTTACTTTATGAGTTTTTTTTTTCTTTGTTTTTTTTTTTTGTAATTTATTCAATTGTTCGAATTGTCGTTCTTATTTCTCGGTCGAATCTCTGCAAGAAAGTTCCATAGTCATCTTCGTTCATCTGTTTTTTTTTCTTTTAGTTGTTTTTTTTTTGCAAGTACTTTCAACTGAGTTTCACCAGTCGTCTTCGTTTTGATTACTGTTTCGTTTAATATCAGGATGCTTTTATTTGCTTCAGTTAAAATTACATTTAAATTTCTTGAATTAGTAAAGCGTTTCGTGTGTAAAATATATACGTGTCTTTTTTTATACGTCGCTAAAATAAATGTACAATGGTTTAAAAATGTGATTAACAAAATAGTATGGAATTTACAGTTTTTTCTTTTAATAATAATTTACATTACGACATATATATATATATATATATATATATATATATATATATATATATATATATTTATATATATATGTAGAGAGAGAGAGGGAGAGAGAGATATGTGTAACTATATGCGCACCACACACACACAAACACACACACACACACACATATATGCATATGATTACTTAATTTAATCACATAAATTTATATACGAAAGTATAAATTTATTTGTATTTACTTCAACAGTGCTCAATACGTAGGTAGAGCTAGGTAGTAAATTAAAAAAATATACATGGCAATTAAGCTACACAGAATATTCCGCGTTTTATCCACGCTAGGATTTATCAGGCTTATGCCTCGATCCTGGCTTGAGGTAGTTGCATAAGCCTGGTGAATCCTAGCGTGGATGAAACACGGAATATTCTGTGTAGCTTAATTACCATATATATTTTATAACTTACTATAAGGAAGTGATATACAAATTACTATAAGCGTATAAGCGATGCTCTTTGTGTAAACAAATTGAGCTTAGATACTTTGGACAATGTCAAAAAACATTGTTAATTTACTGCCCGCAGAGCAGCATTCGTATAACGCAACGGGTATGAACTCCGACTGTCGTTTGGGCAATCGGGTTTCGATCCCGGTTAGGGTAGTTACTTGACTGATGAGCTGTGAAACAGCGAAAGAGTACTATATGTGGATTACTATATATATATATATATATATATATATATATATATATATATATATATATATATATATATTGGATGGTTACGTACCTAGGCATTTAATAATATTACTATTATTTTAAAAATTTACATCGTTAATTTTTGGAAGCACTATTTATAAGAACTACACAGCCAAACATTAATAATGTAAATTTTGAAAATAGCAGCAACATTATGAAGTGCATGGGTATGTAACTATCTTATATATATATATATATATATATATATATATATATATATATATATATATATATATATATATATATATATATATAGTGGAAATGGTAATTAATAAAAACTGAAGAAAGTGTTGTAGAGCAAATATGCGTTTTATTTTTTATTACCGTATCTTTCTGTTAAGTTACATTATTGTTTCAGCTTCCCGGCCGTTTTTTTTTTTGTTTTGTTTTTTGTTTTTTTGCCGTCTGTAGCTTCCTAAGACTTTTACAGAAATGAGAAATGTTCGTTATTATGGGATGAAAGAGTGAAAAAGTAAATGAGGTCGGGGGGTTCGAGGAGGGCGGAAGAAAGAGAGGAAGGAAACAAGGGGGGAGATGAGAGGGGTGCTTGGTATGTCGGTAATGTTTTAATTTTGGAGTTTAAGGAACTTGTGGAGGAGGGTCTGGGAAGTTCATTTCTGTAAAAGTCTGAGGAAGCTACAGACGGCCAAAAAAACGGCCGGGTAGCTGAAACAATAATGTAACTTAACAGAAATTGCTGATTTCGAATTATGGTGCGTAGACTTCTTCCTGTAAGCTGGGTGGACAAACGTACAAACATCTGAGTTATGGAGAAGATTGAACCAACTGACGACAGCTGAGTTGTGTGCATTAATATTAATCGATATAATCGTACCATCGAGATTATGCAACACGAAAAGAGAGATCGTTGCTCAAAATACTCAGTTTAACATTCACAGACAACATGAGTTGGAACAGCTATATTGAGGATATTGCCAAGGCTGCCGCAAAACAGCTGGACTCCCTTTATTATGCTAGAAATTACTCACACCAGAGAGCATCATAAATCTTTACAAAACCACAAATTTTTTCATTACATTTTCACTCCAAACAAGGCACAGTGCCACTTTAATGTAGGGGGCTACTATCTATATGAAGAGGTGCTATGTGGGGAGGTAAGTAGCAAGATGTCTGTTTATCTTACACTTGATTTTCTGCGTGTCAGTACAGTCGAGGAAACAGGAATCCGGAAAGGAATTCCAAAGTCTAGCAGTCCTAGGTAAAAAAAATATATATATTAGAATAGAAGGCTTTCTTACATCTAAGGATTTCTTTTGTGTAGAGGTGGGATTTTAATGCTTCTCGGGTTTGACGAGGGTATTTACATCGAGGTGGTACAGCGGTTGAAGCCTAACTGATAATGCGAGACCTATTAGGTTGGCGACTCTCTTTTGAACCCTGTCTAAGAAGGAGAGACTAGTAGCAGATGCACCGGCCCAAATGGGACAACAATACTCCATACATGGGAGAATGGTGGCCTTGTACAGGATACTCTCAGGCGTAAGTAGCTTTCTGGCACGGTAGAGAAAGAGCTCACCTTCTTTGCAGCAGCATTGGCAATGCACTCAATGTATCTGTTCCAGCTCATGTTTCCCATGAACGTAAAACCGAGGAGTTTGAATGAGTTACTTTCTGGTAATGTATCATTAGTCATAGTTATTAGTGGTTTAGAAGGTTTCTTGTAGTTATTAAAGGAAAGGAGCTTAGTCTTGGCAGCATTCAATATAACCATCCATTTTTGTCCTGATTCTACCACAGAGCGGAGGTCTTTCTCTAGGGTTTCTGCCATTACATTGGATACTTGTTCATTCTCTCATGCATGAAGTATTGTTGCTACATCGGGGCTGGTCCATCAACAACTAGTCTCTCCCTCTTAGACACAGTCCAAAAAGAGTCTCCTAACTAGTAAGTTCCGCACTATCAGCCAAGCTCCTACCTCTGTCATATCGCCACAATGTTACATCTCTACGCCTGTTTTATACGTATTTTAATGGAATGTGAACAGATGAGCTCATAGCACTTGTGTTCGCTCGATGTACATACTCCCGATCCACTCGACAATCAGCAAAATCTAACCCCTTTACTGTTGGGGTCCCTATATACCGAGAAACCTTCTACTCTAATAGTTTCTTATCTCGAACTGTTATACGTTGAAATTCCCTACCTGTTTCCTGCTTTCCTGACTGTACTAACATAGAAGAATTGAAAATGTAATGACAGCAAACATCTCGCTGCCCAACTCCCCATAGTCTCCTGATAGAACAAAGCCTTATGTGGCAATATGCGTTGTTTGGCGTGAAAAAGAGTAAAAGAAGGAAAAGAAGGAAAAGAAGGAAAAGAAGGGATATGATGCAGGTGAAAGTTAAACTATATGATGATGTTGAGTTTTCATGTTTACTTATATACAAAAAGGAACTTTTATTTCTGTGTGTAAGTTCGTTCCGTATGGACCCCGAAACATCTATGCCGGTTGTTTTGAAATTACACACAAACGTACTTCTTCTGTAGTGTTTTGAAAATTATAACTTGCTGCTCAAGTCTGAGCGAAATACTGCCTACCTTCCCTTTTTTCTGTTATTTTTCTTATCAGTTTATTCAAGCTGGGAATGGATGGAGCAACCTACTGGATGCCAAACATTAACCCGCTAACTCAGATATTCTAACAGAGGTCTTTTTAAGATTCTGACCGTCCTTTTAAGTGCAATTGTCTGAATTTCTCTTGCACTTGGTTCACTGGGTATATTTGCCAGGTAGCTTTTGAAATTCTTTTCATGAGTCCAGTTGCTTCTATAATTACTGGAATGATAGAGATCTTCCTAAGATTCCAGTTTCTTTTTATGTCGTACATAAGACCTTGGTAGTTCGTGATCTTTTCCCGTTCAGCTCTGTTTAACTCAGCATCATTGGAAACACTAACTTCTACTAAGGTTGTTCCTTTCTCTTTCTTATGTTCAGTAACTCTTGCCACTTCACGTCGTTTATCTCATCCTTCTCTACATAACCCTTCACACATCTTGTGTCTTTTTCTCCTGATTTCTCCGCACTGGTAACAAAGAGTAGTATGCTATAATTTTCAAAACTCTACAGAACAAGCTATTTCGGTTAACAAATAACCAAACGCAAATGGCAAGCAAAGCATTTGACATTCGGCTGTTTCCCAAATTCCATGGCGTCTCATTCAATCAAACAGTGTCCGAATGATTAGAACAGGTGCAGCTTGTGCGCGAAATGTGTAGTTTTGATGGCAGCAGAGAAAGCACACTCTGTGTTTCTTTGAGGTGAGGTTGTTTGTAGCATTACTAAAAATGTACTTTATGCGTATGGGTGTGTTCTTAGATAGATTTTGTATCAGAATGCCTCCGATAAATATCGAAAATCGATAATCGAAGAAATCCGATTAAAGAAGGAACAGTCCGATTTTGACCAAAGTTAACACCATTATACAACCTAACATCACAAAAGCATTTGATGAATTTTATCACTGCACAAGCAGAAGGGCCTGGTGCCTAAAATTAAAAGGAGGTTCTTTGATTATAAAGGGGTGCGTTCGAAATACATATTTCTTTCTGTCTCGAGCACAATTGAACCATGGTAATTGGCTTTTGCATTTTAAACTTTAATGTAAGCCATTATATAAAAATATATATTATATATTACATTACATTATATAAAAAAAAATATATATATATAAAATAATCAAAAGTAGGTTCTCTACAGTGCAATGTAGACAATAGTGTATTGTGGACTAAGTCGGTGTAGAGAGGCATATGAAGCTTTCTCCCAGTGCACTGCGGTTGGTCCCCGACTAGAACAATCAATCAATCGATTTGATTGTGAAATTGGAGATTTCATCGATTTCGATGACAATAAAAATATTGGAAGTGTGGAACATTCGTTGATCCTCATTCAATCCCGGGCAACGTCGGGTACCCTACTAGTCATTTATAAATACCGTTTGAAATAATTATTTATTACTTCGGAACATAGTATATTATATTCGGTAAATTCATTGTGGATTAGATGATTCTATTATTAGTATTGGTTTCCTCGATACCTTTATAGTTAGAATTCTTTCTAGAAAGACATCAAGTACTTACGGGAGGGATCTTTTTTGCTAACATCCTAAGTGAAAGGTTTTTTAGGAACGAACTGGATTCGAACGTGGCGCGCCCACGTTGTCATTCCGTGTCGCTAAACAATTGGCCATCACTGCATCCCATTTGGCTATTAATTAACTTATTTAAAAAAATATTTTCAAAATAGAAAAACATTGCAATTATAAAACAAAAGTTCGGCGCTTCTACACTATCAGGACGAAATTTCGGAAATCGTAAAACTGAATTTCAGATAAAAAAAACAATGGTATCTACGTATTCTTCATATTTTTAAGATGGTTATATCCAAAAATTACGAAAATCGATAAAATAGAAAATTAATTTGTAAAGAAAATAAAAATAGAATTTTATGAAAACGATCGTAAGACACAGGAAAATTCAAAAGGGAGTAATTTTCCGTTTTGATTTAAACAAGGTGGCCGCATTTTTTAACGAGCTAACACGATTAAAGTTGTTTTGTTTAATAATTCAATAATATTCAGGTAATTTCGACTGCATAATTTGGAAGGTACTAATGTAATTTATTACAATTGATTAAGAAATCAGTAGAAACCAGTGATTTTTTTAAATCTGAAAACTCCATTTATCGACTACAAAATTTCGTCCTAATAGTGTAGAAGCGTCCCCCAAACATTTATTTAATTATTTGTTAAAAATTATTTTCAAAATAAAAAAAGTTAAAATCTTAGTTTCTAATTAGACTATGCGTGACCCGTTGGGTCAGTATGTTATATTAGCTATGGAATTAATTATGCTATGGAATTAATTATGCTATGGAATTAATGTATGAGCGTGACTCTTGTGACGTAAAGAAAATAGTTTTTGTGACATAATAGAAACATTTCTATGAAAGTATATTAAAATGAAAAAAAAAGAATATAGATTTCTATGAGTCGTTCTGTTTATAATTGTTTATTTTTGAAAAAAAAAACTTACAGCCATTGAATTATAAGTGGTTTGCCATAATTATAGGTAAATGTGCACTGAACAGATAGCATATTACTTAAAGTTAAATTCAAATTTTGATATATCTTTTAATTTAAACGCGAAAAAAAAAACAATTGGGACGCTTAAAACGTACACAGTAAAACAATACGTTTTATAGTCTCGTTGATTATTTATTTGTAACGCAAATTAAAAAAAAAACATATTTTCGGGGTTATATATTTTATTTTGTTAGTGTAGAAGAAAATATATGAATGTTTTTTTAAGAAAAGTGTATTAAAAAATGGAAAATAGATTAAAAATAACTTAAACGTAATACGGAAATGAACGATGTAAAAAAGGCTCCGTTCGCCTATTTCCCACCTGACTACAACTTGGATGTCTTCAAATCCAACATAAACAAATTCCTAACAAACCGCCCCCTTAAGTAAGACACTCTATCAAATCTCCAATACTAATGATTACTACAATACTATCTCATTGATTACTGTACACGCAATAACCCTTATCCCTGAGTGGCCTCCGGGCCTTGATACATGGTGCCCCTCATGTAAAAAAAAAATTGGGATAATTTAAATGGAAAAAAATTGGGACGCTGAAAACGTACACAGTAAAACAATACGTTTTATTGTCGCGTTGATTATTATGAGTTTATGTTTATGTACGAATGCGCAACAGGAAGTCGTAAACCGGATATTGGGCTACAACACCCATTACAAGGTCATTTGAGTTTTATAATTATATAGATCATTAAAATAGTTTGCTTTTATTATTTGTTAATAATCAATGTTGAAAATACTATTTATAAAAAAAAATGTTGAAAATACTATTTATATAAAAAAAAATATATCCGGATTAAAATATAATTGAGAATATTTTTATTGACACCGGTTTGCAATTTCCGTGACATTGGGTTTCTATAACTATTTTGTTTTATGTTAAGGACGAGAGTTCATATAGAAACATTGTTTTAATTTGAATAAAATAAAATACGCATCTAGTGCGCTTGAAAGCCAAATCACAATGTAATATTAGGAAAATAAATATAATTATGGACGTTAATGAACGTCTCTATATGAACTCTCATCATTGACGTTATTCTCGCGTTGCCTACGCACAGTTCGAACATTTCAAAATACGACCGCTAGATACAACGTGCGGCTCTTTACAAACAGATTTCTTTCTCCAACATGGCAAGGAATAAGAAAGGGGAAAAAAGAAAGAAACAAAACAACATACTGAAGATGGAGTATACCTCTGAGATGTAGTAGTGATAAATTTCAAACAAGCAAAATATTTGTTTATTTTTCCTAATAATACGTTGTGATTTGGCTTTAAAGCGCACTAGATACGTATTTTATTTTATATTTTGTTTTAGTTTTTGTAAATGTTCACTCATTGTCAAGACTTGAGATATAAGAGCTAACACGCGGGCATTTTTCTTGTGTTTGTGTAACTATCGACGCCACTTTTTTTTCGAACCGAATAAACATTTTACATTAAATAAAAACACATAAAACTTATCCAGCTAGGTAAAAGAGTAATTTATCTTGCCTTTGGTAACATTTATTTGTTACATATTTGTTTTTTGGCCATTTTTTTTTAAATCTCTGTAGATTTTAAAACAAAAACGGTTTTTCTTTAGTATCGTTTAGTTTTTTTAAAAAAGAGTTTACTCTATAAAAATTTGAAATTGCATAACGATATCTAAAAAAACAAGTACCATCGTATATATTAATTATTTATCAAATAAATCGTTACATTAGTTGTTTTTTTTTTTGTTTTTTTTTTAATTATTATTATAATGGTTTTCTTTTTTTTTTTTTTTTCATTTTCTTTCTTTGAAGATTGTAACGCTGGGTATGGAGAAGCCAAACCAGGTGCCAACATTGCCCTGCTTTTTATCGAAACCAACCGAGAGCTCTTTTCAGTATCCTCCCTTAAGTGCAATTTTTTACTGTACTAGCATTTCAGTCCGGCGTTGCCCTGGTGTCTGGAGGTGTATGTTGAGCAAAAAAAAAAAAAAAAAGCGATCAACTTTTTTAACTTTGACCCCTATTATGACCCCTTAACATTTATTGTTTTGGGCTCAAATCAAGTTATTAAGTTAGATCCATGTCCAAGGAACCTATATCTAAAAGTCCAAGTTTTTAGACACAAAATTGTCGGAGGAGTTTGGTAGAGTTCTCAAAGGTCAAATCGTTGAACTTTGACCCCCTTAACAGCCAAATTTCTGGTCGGAAATCGATCACAAAGTTTTTTTCCCAAATCCTAGTACTCTGTATATCAAATTTCGAGTCTGTAGACTTAAAATTGACAGAGTTATTGCGTAGGGAAATGTACACAGACACAAAGATACACAAACACACAGACACTTTCACTTTTATAGATATATAGATAGATATGTTTGTTAGTGTGTAAAAAAACACGTATCTTTGAACGAAGACAGTTGGAAAAAAAAAAAATTTTTAACCTCGTAAACAAATCATTTTGCATGAGATTTTCTCTAAGCCCTTCATCATAAATTGTTCATTAATTATATATTTTTAGTTAATTTTCAATAAATTTACTGAACTTTTAGCCCCAATCGTGCGTTTATGATGATATTGTAGACATTATTTTACTCTCTTTTCTGAGTTTAAAAATAAAGCGTTTAATTATGGTACGGTTCTCTTTTAAATTATTTCTTCGTGTATGTGAACTTCATTTTCTGCCCTGAAGACATACAGCAAGAGACATCGGTATTTAATGAAAAGACAGGCAACACAACCATATCTTAAGAATGGTGCTATTCCTTGAATTCTACCAAACTGTCGCTTCTATTTATCGTCATTAAGCATTTTTAGAGAATCATGTGATTCAAAGAAAATACGTCTGGAAAATTCTGCCTGTAAACGTGCATTAACTGAAAGTATTTCTGCCGTATACAGCGCAATCACGTTGACACTCCGGTTCTCGTAAGATCACCGAATTTAAGCAACGTGGAGCCTGCCCAGTATCAGACAGGCGACAATTTGGGAAGGCGAGGCGCTGTATGTACCGCGAGGTAATATACCAGGTTAACTGGGGCGGTCTCTTCTTCTCTCGAGGGTAGATGGGACTCTCTTAAGCCGTGGTAGACATCGCATCTAGTGATGGCGTCACGATAAAAAAAAATACCCTTCATAGCCCTGGCGAAGCATAAAGTATTTAGCTATCGACAAGATTTGAATTACACTACAAACTCGTGTAGTTAAGTTCAATCTCAACTACAGCCGCGCTGGATGGATTGATTTCTGTCGAATTAGAATACAAACAACCGAAGATATTCCATAACATTTGGGATTTAGAAGCGAAATTAGTTTATTGATAAAATTACTGAGGTGCTATGAGTGGAGCTGTGACAACAGCATATTCTATTAATTGTTTTGACTCTCGAGTATATATCCGACAAAGTTAGAAACAGTTAATCAACCGAGAACCACATCACTCTATATAAAAGCATATAAGATATCAACGGATACACACTCGAGAGTCAAAACAGTGAAAAGAATATGCTGATGTCCTTACCCTACTCGTGAGACAGCATGATACAATTATATAGCATATCAACAAATGTCAACGTCCCCCCAAAAAATTGTTGCTGTTGCTAGATTCGCAGAACATGACTGCGGTATCAAAAAAGAAAGGGAAAAAAGACAAGCTCATCAATGTCTGGTGAATTTTAGGCCATGAAACCGGAATCTTCGGACAGCCTGACCTGGTAGTACTAGTTTTAGAATCAGTTCGATCTCATGTTTTAATGCATGTGAAAGGTGATGACGTACGTACGAAGAAACAGATGTCTTAACGTATTATTATAACTAGTATAACTGTGCATATACATACCCCGAGTTTACTAATATGAAATTACAACTAAAAGGATTGGAATAATGAAATACCTTTATGCAAATAAACTCTTCTTTCTCTTTCATTCTTTAGTTTCGAGCGCAGTTCAGCAAATATTAATGCAAGCAATGGATATGCTCATCAAACAAACAAAAATGCGGAAAGTAAGAACCAGGATGAAATCGTGAAGGGAAAAATACTCGCAAATTTGTTTTGTGTTTTGATTTTTGGCGACCTGTCACCTTTTGTTTACCGTAGTTAGACCCTGGGATTTTTTTTTCTTTTTTTTTGAAACAATGTAATCGAATCTGCGGACAGAACGTGTTGATCAAACGCCAAAAGCCGAGTGAAGTGACCGTTATTAGCCTTCTATTTATTATTTATGACGAGCTCCATTAGATTCTTGGCCTTCGTCGACACAGCATCGAGAAAGTGCGTCATTTGTGAAAGTCACACGTAGATATAGAGATAGAGGAAGAAAGAGAGAAAGAAAGATAGAGACGGGGAAGGAAGAGAGAAAGGTGTGTGTGTGTGTGTGTGTGTGTGTGTGTGTGTGTGTGTGTGCGCGCGCGCGTGTGCGTATGTGAAGAAGGAGATAAAGATAAATAGCACTTAAATATATACATAAACCCGCAACTAAATAGTTGTTTTCCACACTGCATATGTATATATATATATATATATATATATATATGTATATATATATGTATATATATATATCTGTATATATATATGTATATATATGTATATATATGTATATATGTATATATATGTATATATATGTATATATATATATGTATATATATGCATATATATATGTATATATATGTATATATATGTATATATATGCATATATATATTTATATATATATATATATATTTCAGATATTTTACAGATAATATTTGGAAATCAATTATATATATATATATATATATATATATATATATATATATATATGTACACACAGGTTGTCAAAAAGTCACTGAAGGGTTAAAAATCTTTATCATTTTACCATTAATTTTTTTTTTCTTTATTTCAGAAATTTTACAGATAATATTTGGAAATCAATTATGCATAAGTATAGCATTGAACAACGTACGCAAGTTGTGAAATTGTTTTTCACAAAATCAGGGGTCAATTATTTTACTCGGCTTATCGACGTTCCCCAGACCTGACTAGCCCCGACTTTTTCTTGTGTGGATATCTTAAAGAAAGGGTCTTTGTTAATAAACCCTAAACCTTACAAAAATTGGAGGAACATATCAGGAAAGAAATATGGGAGTTATATCGCAATCCAGAGATTCTGCAATCTGTCATGAATTATGCTTTGGAAGGAGCACAAATATGCGAAGCTGAAAATGGGCAACGTTTAAAAGATTATTTTTTATTAAATAAAGATTGTTTGAATTTTGCATTATTTTTTAAATTTCCCAATATCTTAGTCAGGTTATGTTAAAATTACAGGAAGAAATCATCAAAAATAAGGAATCTATTTAAGTGATTATCCTCTACCTTTTTATTATTTTTTTTACACGGTGGTCACCACTTATCAAGGCCCGGAAGCCACTCAGAGATAAGGGTAATTGCAAGTACAGTACGTTAGTGTGGAGATTTATTGAAGTGTTTACTTGAGGTGGCGGTTCATTAAGAATTTGTTTACATTGGACTTGAAGACATCCAAGTTGTAGTCAGGAGGGAAGCGGGCAGACGGAACAGAGTTCCACAGGCGTGCAGTTCTAAGAAAGAAGCTTTGTTCATGGAATATACGTTTTGATGAAGGCACAGATAAAGAATGGGGGAAATTTTTCACAGTGAATTCAGCCAGACGGGTGTTTTTCGTGAAAGATTGGCGAGGGGGGGGGCTAGAGATTGGAGTTCAGACAAGCACCTGCCATGGAAATAACGATAAAACAAGGAGAGAGGTTGCAAGGAGGAGAAAAGGGCATCCCCCACTAAGCCACGAAGTCTATTTTGTACTCTGTCAAGGCAGGATAGGCTGTTTTTAGCAGCTCCTACCCAGATATGGCAGCAGTATTCCATCCTTGAGCGTACTAGGCTTTTATATAGATAGAGAATTGCATCATTAGTGAGATATCTTCTGGAGCGGTAGAAGGATCCCACCAGACTTGATGTACGTGTTCCTTTTCAGATCAGGAGTAAAGGTCAAACCCAGAAGCTTGTCAAAACATGGGGCTTCTCCTAGACGAGAGCCATCCATTTCAATTGATGCCAGATCGGGATCAGAGCGTGTATGATGCAAAGATAGGAGTTTGGTTTTGGATGCATTAAAGGTAACCAGCCACCTCTTCCCCCACTCTACCACGCGCTCAAGATCAGAGGAGAGAGAATCAGAGAGAACTTTGTCATTTACAGCCTTTGATGTGCTTCCGTAGATGGTCGTGTCATCAGCACAGATGTCAACGAATGATTTTAGTATGTGATTAGGGAGATCATTGATGTAGATCAGGAAGAGAGTTGGGCCCAGGATTGACCCTTGAGGGACTCCAGCATTAATACTGCAGGCCTCTGATTTTTGTCCATCGATTACTACTCTTATGAGCCTATCGGAGAGAAATGATTTAATGATTGAGAAAACATTTCCAGTTATACCGTAGCTGGAAATCTTGTGAAGTAGGCCCTTATGCCATACCTTGTCAAAGGCCTTTGATATGTCAAGAGCAATTGCCCTAGAAAGGAAGCCTTTGTCAAGAGATTCACTAATCCTGTGAGATATAACCGTTAGCACATCTGCGGTAGATCTTGCAGAACGGAAACCATATTGTGTGTCACTAAGAAGGTTATTTCTGCTGAGGTGGTTGACTATTTCTCTATTTAATATGGATTCCAGCAACTTACTCATAACACATAAGAGACTTATTGGTCTGTACTGAGAGGGAGATGACTTATCACCTGAATTCTTAAATACAGGGCATACTGATGAGGTTTTCCAGAGAGTCGGAAAGCACTTCTCCTTAAGGCAACGCTTAAACAGTCTCGTAAGTATGGGAGCAAGTTCTGGTTGAAGTTTTGTTAACACTATAATTTGGGATGTCGTCAGGACCAGTTGCTTTACTGGAATCAAGGTTCTTAATTAGCTTGGTGACCTCATGCACAGATATTTGTATGTTACCTAGCTACTCTCGATGTTGTGTTATAGGAGGAAATATGGGAAGTTGATGGCCTTCGTCGCATAGGGTAGAATTAGCTGCAAAGTTCTTTGCAAATAGTTTGGCCTTGTCTGATGCTGACGAGATGACCTCTGGTTCATTGATAATGGTTGGGATAGAACGCACACTTCTGTTCAGGATCCTATTTGTTATTTGCCAAAACTGGTTGGAACCAAGCCGCTGATCAGCTACTTTGGATTTAACAGACTAGGCATATAGCTCTCTTGCATTTTTTATTACTCTTTTACAGTGGTTACTGGCGTTCCCGAAAGCAGCTTTAGTCTCAGTGCATCTATTACGTTGGTGGTTATTGAAAAAGTGATTTCTGTGCGCGATAGCAGCAGCACATTCTGGGGAAAACCATGGCTGGCTGTTAGGTTTTTGTTGGAATTTTTTTAGATGGTATGAATCGGTCTATGCCTACAATTAACCATTCGGTCCGATCTGATACTATAGAGGACACATCCTTTTTAAAGATGCAATGCAGAGGTAGATCAGATATGAATGTACGGAAGCTATCCCAGTCAGCCATAGAGTATCGGTATACAGTACGGTGGAGGGGTACGTTTTTATCTTAACTGATACGACGGAGTGGTCGGAGGATTCTAGAGGAGAATGAACGGAACATGAACATAGTTCAGGGGAAGTTGAGAGAAAAGGTATAGGATGCTTGCATATTGACCAGTAGTATCGGGCACACCGGTGGGTTCGCGAACAATTTGAGTGAGGTCATAAGCAATGGCAAAATCATGACAGAACCTCCCCTCATCGTCATTGCTCTCCTCTTTGTATAGTGTGTGTGTGTGTGTGTGTGCGTGTGTGCATGCACGCGCGTGTGTGCATGCGCGCACGTGCGTTGGTGTGTGTGTGTGTGTGTGTGTGTGTGTGTGTGTGTGTGTGTGTGTGTGTGTGTGTGTGTGTGTGTGCTCATTACGTCAATTCATAGAAAGCAAATATTTCGTTTTCTGCAATTAACATGCATTTTTCACGATTGAATTTCTTTAAAATTGGACAAATATGAAGAACCGATAGAGTGGAGAAATGCGTTAACGCTTGTAACAGACAATAAAAACTAATCGCTTTACAGGGTAGGGGCTGAATATAAAATCCTATTTGCGGATAAAAATGTCTTAAAATTTCATATGGCCTTCAGTTGGCCTTAGGAACGCCTTCGTTGAAATGAAAAACAAACGTTTTTGTCATTTCATTAACCATAGGTATATTATATAATACATTTCATTAGTCCATATATATATATATATATATATATATATATATATATATATATATATATATATATATATTAAATTTGTTTTTACATAAGTAGTAATTTGTTGCTATACAGTCATGAGCATGTTTCGGTCTTCTAGTATTTAGTAACTAGAGACCTCTTCAGGCAACAACACTTATTTTCGTTTAGTTATTTCGTTTAGTTACTAAATACTAGAAGATCGAAACATGTTCATGTCTGTGTAGCACAAATTACTGCTTATGTAAAGACAAATTTTAAATGAAACTTGCTCTACTTCCGAATTAAGCACTCTTGTATTAACCTCGTTATATTTCATTGGTTACCCTACTTTTGAAGAATATCAACCTCAAATTATATATATATATATATATATATATATAGATATATATATGTATATATATATATATATATATATATATATATATATATATATATATATTCTACCGATGTACTAATATATAAATGCACGGTGTCTCTGCGTATGTGCATGTGTGTGTGAGAGAGAGAGTGTATGTATGTGTTTTCCCTATGGACACTGACACGCCTGGGCCAATTCTTTTGAAATTTCACACAAATATACTTTATGTGTATTTTAGTATACTTTGATATGTTTTGCGTCATAATGTCTCCGATAAGTATCGAAAATTGATAATCGAAAAAATCCGATTAAAAGACAAGTTCGATTTTGAAAAGGTTAACACTCTTATACAGCCTAACATCGTAAGTGAAT
>NC_136510.1:27668226-27703226 GCF_053919585.1 Euprymna scolopes
TGGGCTTTTTTGGATAAACATTTGTCACCATGGCTAGATGACCTACCATTGTCACGTCGCTTTCAGATGATTTTTATGCATGACAATGCACCATCCCATTCTGCTATGGGCTTTTTTGGATAAACATTTGTCACCATGGCTAGATGACCTACCATTGTCACGTCGCTTTCAGATGATTTTTATGCATGACAATGCACCATCCCATTCTGCTATGGGCTTTTTTGGATAAACATTTGTCACCATGGCTAGATGACCTACCATTGTCACGTCGCTTTCAGATGATTTTTATGCATGACAATGCACCATCCCATTCTGCTATGGGCTTTTTTGGATAAACATTTGTCACCATGGCTAGATGAACAAACCATTGTCACGTCGCTTTCAGATGATTTTTATGCATGACAATGCACCATCCCATTCTGCTATGGGCTTTTTTGGATAAACATTTGTCACCATGGCTAGATGACCTACCATTGTCACGTCGCTTTCAGATGATTTTTATGCATGACAATGCACCATCCCATTCTGCTATGGGCTTTTTTGGATAAACATTTGTCACCATGGCTAGATGAACAAACCATTGTCACGTCGCTTTCAGATGATTTTTATGCATGACAATGCACCATCCCATTCTGCTATGGGCTTTTTTGGATAAACATTTGTCACCATGGCTAGATGACCTACCATTGTCACGTCGCTTTCAGATGATTTTTATGCATGACAATGCACCATCCCATTCTGCTATGGGCTTTTTTGGATAAACATTTGTCACCATGGCTAGATGAACAAACCATTGTCACGTCGCTTTCAGATGATTTTTATGCATGACAATGCACCATCCCATTCTGCTATGGGCTTTTTTGGATAAACATTTGTCACCATGGCTAGATGACCTACCATTGTCACGTCGCTTTCAGATGATTTTTATGCATGACAATGCACCATCCCATTCTGCTATGGGCTTTTTTGGATAAACATTTGTCACCATGGCTAGATGAACAAACCATTGTCACGTCGCTTTCAGATGATTTTTATGCATGACAATGCACCATCCCATTCTGTTAGTACGACTGCTGCCTTCCTTGAATCTATGGGCTTCTTTGAAGAACTTCTCATGACTTGACCACCGTATTCTCCTGACCTTAACCCCACTGAATATCTCTGGTCAATATTAAAAAGAGGAGTTTATGAAGGAGGAGAGCAATTTACTTCAAAATGTGCGGAGGAAAATAGTTGATGTCGCCAGAGCCATCACTCCTTTTCCTCCGTGGAAAAAAGGGTGGGTTAAAGTTATTTTTTAAAAAAATGGTAGACATGTCGACAAATAATTCATTTATTTGAGGCTTACCGCCAAGATACGTTTTGTTTATTGTTCTTTAATATAAAAATATAATAAAAAGTAAAGTTTTTATGATTAGACATTGTATTTTTGCCCTAATACAACATTTTAAGAAACCTGCAATAAAGCGATGGACAGTGAAAATATTTGATAAAGAATAAAATGTCGTGACTTCGTGAATATTGCATAAATTTGAATGAAATTTTGAGAAATAACTAATTTTAAAGCAGTTATTTGATGATATCATTTTATTTTTTGTGACGAATATTTAATGAAATATCTGCAGTAAAGCGATTGACAGTTTATACACACACATAAACATATATATATATATATATATATATATATATATATATATATATATATATAAACATATATATATTATATTTATATATAAAATAATACTTTAGTATATTAATTTATGTGATAAAATGAAGTATATATATATATATATATACTTCATTTTATCACATAAATTAATATACGAAAGTATTATATATATATATATATATATATATATATATATATATATATATATATATATATATATATACACTTCATTTTATCACATAAATTAATATATGAAAGTATTATTTTAGGCGTAAACTTCAAGTATTTACTTCAACAGTGCTCAATACATAGGTAAAGCTAGGTAGTAAGTTATAAAAACATATATGACAATTAAGCTACACAGAATATTCCGTGTTTTATCCACGTTAAGATTCGTCAGGTTTATGCCTGAAGAATCCGAGCATGGATGAACCCGAATATCGTGTAGCTTAATTGCCATTTATATATATATATACACACACACACACACATACATACATACATACATACATATATATATATATATATATATATATATATATATATATATATATATATATATATATATATATAAGTCACAGATTAAAGGTCAAGTGAAATATCCTTTTAGATATTACATTGAGGTAATACTTTCAGGGTGACCCTAGCCAAAAAGGTAAAGCTCAATATTTAAAAATAGAGCTATATATAAGTTTAGTCGTTAAAGTTAAATACTGAAAATCAAAATATAAACAAATTCTTAACTCGCATATATGTGTTTTGATTTTGATTTTCAGAATTCAAATTTAACCACTAAACTTATATATATATATATATATATATATATATATATATATATATATATATATACATATATATATATATATTTTATTCAATTTTCACCCCAAACAAGGCACAGTGCCACTTTGAAGCAGGGAGCTACTATCAGGGACTTAATTTGCGGGGTCATTATGAAGGGAGAAGAGTAGAAAGATGTTTGTTAACATTACACTTGAACTTCTGCATATCATTGCAGTTGGGAAAGCAGAATCCCGGAAGGGAGTTCCAAAGACCCGCAGTTCTGGGGAAGAAACTATTGGAGTAAAAGGCTTTCTTGCACCTAGGGATCTCTACTGTAAAGGGATGAGACTTAGTAGCTTGTCGGGTTTGTCGGGGGTAGTTACGTCGGGGAGGTACAAGTGTTTGCAGTTCGTCAGAGCATTCACCATTAAAGTATTTGTAGAACAGGCAGAGGGATGCAACATCTCGTCGATGGGACAGAGGTTGAAGCCTAGATGACAGTTCAGGACCTATCAGGTTGGCGACTCTTTTTTGAACACTGTCCAGGAGCGAATGACAAGCAGCAGATGCACCAGCCCAGATGTGACAACAGTACTCCATACATGGGCGAATGGTTGCCTTATAGAGGTATAGGATACTGGCAGGCGTAAGTAGTTTTCTAGCACGGTAGAGGGAGCCAACCTTCCTTGCATGGGCGAATGGTTGCCTTATGGAGGTGTTATGCCATCTATATGGCGTATCAGATGTGAGATACCAAGAGAATGAAAAAAAAACTGTGGTTACCAATGCATTAGAAATCTATGCTGGAATACGATATGATATAAAATAAGGCCTGTTTTCACTTTTGAAAATTATGTAGTCATCACAATGCTATATTGTCGAGTCCCCCTTTTTTCATGACATCAACATCTTTTGAAATGTAAAACCGCCTGCATGTTTGTTCCATGAGTCAAAGCCTGTGCCCCTCGTCGTTGCTAGCGAATTTATTTCCGAGTTTTGCTTCTCTTGTGGTTGTCCTTGTACGCTTGTGTTAAACATTGTTGCCTAGTGACGGACAAACACTACATCCGGTCAGAAGCTGCCAGCACCGACAACATGAAATGCTTTTTCTGCATTTGATTGGCGTTTTGTTTTAGTTTTTTTCATCTTACCTGGGCAAGTGGCCAACGCTGAGCGAACATGTCCAAGCAAGTCCGAAAGAACAGGTGAGTTTTGTTAGCATCACAATATATATATATATATATATATATATATATATATATATATATATATATACACACACATATATATATATACACACACATATATATATGTATATATATATGTATGTATATATGTATATATATATTTATATATATGTATATATATGTATATATGTATATATATATGTATATATGTATATATATATTTATATATATATATGTATATATATGCATATATGTATATATATGTATATATATGTATATATATATCAATATATATATGTATATATATCAATATATATATATGTATATATATCAATATATATATATGTATATATATATCAATATATATAAATATATATATGTATTTATATCAATATATATATGTATATATCAATATATGTATATCAATATATATATGTATATATATATATATATATATATATATATATATATATATATATATCAAGATAGTATTATTAGCAATTAAACCTTTACACCTTTACGCCGTTAAAGTGATCATCCGACAATTATGAAAATAACTGCGCTTCACTTCTCTTCGAGGAATTATCGGTTTCCACTTCACGTAAAACTAATAATCTTTTATAAAGAATAGAGTTCTTTTAGGATACCAAGTAGTGTGAAAAATATGTAAACAAAGAAAATGCATAGCTATATCAATTTTCTCTGGTGTTTCAGGTGAGAGACATCTTAATACTGTACTGGATTTTTTTTTATTTATTCATTTGTTTTTTCAATTTAATCATCACGAGCAAATCTTGAAATAAAGATGATACGTCGATGAACATTGAACCTGATTCGTTTCTTTTTCATTCCTCCGTATTTTATGTGTTGCCTTTCAGATAGATTTGAAATTATATCTTTTACAAAATCGAATTATGCCTTGCACAATAAAAAAAAGCAATTTTCTCCTTCGAAACAACTGAAGCAAACATCATGAATAAATATATTAAGATATTTTTTATTACATTTTCACCCCAAACAAGGCACATTGTCACTTTGATGTAGGGGGCTACTATCAGGAACCTTAGTTGCAGGGATACTATATAGGGAGTTTAGCAGCAAGATGTCTGTTCACATTACACTTGAACTTGTACAGTACAGTTGGGGAAGCAGGAAACTGGAAGAGAATTCCAAAGTCCTGTAGTTCTGAGGAAGAAGCTATTAGAGTAGAAGGCTTTCTTACATCTAGGGATCTCTACTGTGTAGGGGTGGGACTTTGCTGTTTGTTGGGGGTATTTTCATCGAGGGGGTACAAGGGTTTGTAGTCCGTCAGAGCATCCACCATTGAAATACTTGTAAAACAGGCAGAAGGATGCAACATTTCGTCGATGGGACAGGGACTGAAGCTTAGATGACAGTTTTTTTTGTTTTTTGTTTTTTTTTTACATAGTGATCACCACTTATCAAGACCCGGAAGCCACTCAGGGATAAGGGTTATTGCAAGTACATTACGTTAGTGTAGAGATTTGATGAAGTGTTTAATTAAGGGGGCGGTTCATTAGGAATTTGTTAACATTGGACTTGAAGACATCCAAGTTGTAGTCCGGAGGGAAGCAGGCAGACGGAACAGAGTTCCACAGGCGTGCAGTTCTAAGAAAGAAGCTTTGTTCATGGAACCTATTAGGTTGGCGGCTCTCTCTTTGTTCGGAACCTATTAGATTGGCGGCTCTCTTTTGGACCCTGTCAAGGAGCGAGAGATTAGTAGCGGATGCACCAGCCCAAATGTTACAGCACAACTGCATACATGGATGAATGGTGGCTTTGTAGAGGTACAGGATACTTTCATGAGTAAGTAACTTTCTAGCACAGTATAGAGAGCCCACCTTCTTTGCAGCTGTCGTAGCAATGATCTCGATGTATCTATTCCAACTCATGTTTCCTGTGAACAGGGAGCTTGAACGAAGCGTTTTCAGATAAAGTATCTCTAGCCATAGCTATTGGTGGTTGGTAAGGTTTCATGTAATTATTAAAGGAAACGAGCTTTGTCTTGGTAGAGTTGAACGTTACCATCCATTTTTGACCCCATTTCACTACAGACTGAAGGTCTTCCTCTAGGGTTTCAGCCATTACTTTAGATGTGTGTTTATTAGATATAAAGAACTTAGAGCGTAATAACGTTTTTTTTTGTTTTTTTTTTTCAAAATTACGTGATTCGACATTAAATAACCACCCAAAGATGTATGCCATAAAACAAAACAACTAAACCAAACTCTATCAATAAATATATGAAGATATAAAGAAGTTGAGTTATATCGTTTTTACAAAATTAATGGATTTGACATTAAACAGCCCGATAATGGTTTATATCGTGCAAAATAGATCAACCAAAATAATCTTTCTCGCCTAATAAACATACTCAATAACTCACAGTACGCAATACTCAAAAGCGTCCAAACCATCTGTGGACATTTTAAATGAACAATGACATGGAAAATCCAATTTTCCAATCACAGAATCGTTTCTTTGATCGAATTATGGACAGCTTTTTGAGAAACTGTCATTTCGAGAATTTTGCAGAGAATCCTAGTGATGGGATTGGCGTACATGGCGAGAGGATTTTTCAGCGATGAATATATATGTTTAGGGAAAATAGAACACTGACATGTGATGAATTACTGCGGGAAAAGTACGATTAAGGCGAACCAATAATAATAATAAAATCAATAATAACAATAATAATAATAATAATAATAACAATGATAATAATAACAATAATCATAATAATAACAATAATAATAATAACAATAATAATAATAATGACAATAACAATAACAATAATAATAATAGCAATAATAATAATAACAATAATAATAATAATAGCAATAATAATAATAACATTAATAATAGCAATAATAATAATAACAATAATAATAGTAATAGCAATAATAATAATAACAATAATAATAATAACAATAATAATAATGACATAACAATAACAATAATAATAAGAATAATAATAATAACAATAATAATAATAGCAATAATAATAACAATAACAACAATAATAATAACAATAATAATAGCAATAATAATAATAATAACAATAACAATAATAATAATAGCAATAATAATAACAATAATAATAACAATAATGATAGCAATAATAATAACAATAATAATAATAACAATAATAATAGCAATAATAATAATAATAACAATAATAATAATAACAATAATAATAGCAATAATAATAATAATAATAAGTGTTGGCTTCCTTCAGTCTTGATAGACTCTGGATGCCCACTGTAAGGGTTCCTGTGCCTGAAATTTGTGTGGCAAGAGTTGTGCAATAATCACCACGCCTCTCCTGATGCAATATTGTTGCATACCAGTGGCAAGTTGAGGTACAGGACGACTGGAAACAATGCCGAGATAAGCGGAGAGCACATACAGTGCCTAGAATTTCCAAATTGTCACCCATCTGGTACTGGCCAAGCTCAACGTTGCTTAACTTCGGTGATCTGGCGTGAACCGGTGTGTCTTATATAGAAAACACATTCATGTAAAAGTAATAACCTTTTAAGATACCAAAGTCCACTGTTACAGTACATTATCTCGCGTGAAAATTTGGGATTCAATAATAATAATAATAATAATAATAATAATAATAACAATAATAATAATAATAACAATAATAATTCTGATTTCGTTTATGAACGTCTCTCTGGAAAAGGATGGGATTCATTTCCAGAGGATTTCCCTTAATCTCGGCTTCAAACCAGAAGCTTCAAAGATCAAGGGTTTTCATAAGGATGTTGGTCGTACCTATAATTGCAGAGGTTTGAAGGCCGCCTAAAACATCGGGGATTTGTAGTTTTTTCAATTGTCCTTCCAGACGACTTGATACTACTCCTAGTGTACCAACTACGACCGGGATTATTTGTGTTTTAACCCCGTGTATACGCCTTATCTCCAAGGCCAATGGAGCATAATTGCTCCACTTCTCATTCTCATTCTCTCTCACATTCCTGTCCCAGGGTACTGAAAAGTCTACAATCTGCCAGTTTTTTTAGACCTTGTCAATGACGACCAAATCCGGACGATTATGCTCGAATTGCTTCGTCGTTATGACACTTTTATCCCACCATACTTCTACCTTGCCATCCTCACTTGTTCTCGCTTTATCAGGCACCTCCTCAAACCATTTTCTAGCACACCTCACCCCAACTCTCTTAAACACCTCCCAATATATCCGGAGTCCCATGCGATCGTGTCTTTTGCGGTACTCTCTCTGGGCCAGTCCACTACACTCTGCTGCAAGGTGAGCAATTGACTCTGAGGTCTTACCACAAATCCGGCATTCTGCACCAACTTCCTCTCCTAGAACCACTTTTTTGAACAATCGTGTTCCTAATGCCTGCTCTTGTTCTGCACAAACAAGTTTCAGTACTCTTAGCCAGATACCCAGCTCTAAGCCATTGCCATGATCTTTCATCAGCCACTTCTGCTATATGCATTTTCTTCCTAGCCAGTTCCTCTGCCTTTTCTCTATCCATACGTTTCACATAATCAGCCTTGGTCTCACATACCTCAACTTCATTGTCCACAACTTAAGCATCCACTCCTCACTTCTGACCACATGCTCCTTCAACGACATCTCCTCGGTTCTAACACAATCTTTTACACTTTTCAATCCTCTCCCACCATCTTTCCTCTTTTGATACAGCTTTGCTACGCTACTTCGAATGTGAAATATACCAAACATTGCTAAAACTTTTCTTGTTTTGATATCCATGGCATGCAAATCCTTGTTAGACCATTCTAAAATTCTATAAAATAATATCTCAAAATACTGACTGCCCATGCAATAATAATAATAATAATAATAATAATAATAATAATAATAATAATAATAATAATAACCATCTTTCAAGGAGATTCACTATCACCATTACTGTTTATCATAGCCATGATGCCCCTAAACAGTATACTGAAAAAGTGCTGAGCGGGATACAAATTCTCAATTACAGAGGAAAAAATAAACCACTTGATGTACATGGACGATCTGAAACTTTTTTGCAAGGACCAAAAAGGAACTAGAGACACTAATAAACACTACTAGGATCTTCAGCCAGGATATTCAAATGGAGTTTGGTATGGAAAAGTGCGCACTATTAGTTATAAGAAAGGGAAAACTGGAAACGATAGAAGGCATAGAACTATCCAACTAAACGGAGATGAGAGCACCTGGGGAGCAAGACGCCTATAAATACTTGGGAGTTCTGGAAGTAAACACCATCAAAGCAACAGAAATGAAAGAGAGAATTGGAAAGGAATACCTCAGGAGAACAAGAAAACTTCTAGAAACAAAATTGTATAGCATAAACCTAATAAAAGGTATAAACACAGAGGCAGTATCACTAGTAAGATACTCTGGGCCGTCCATAGGGTGGACTAAAGAAGAACTGAGACAGCTCGATCAGAAGACTGGGAAACTCATGACCATCCACAATGCACTACATTCAAAGGACGATGTTGACAGACTCTACGTGAAAAGAAAAGGCGGCGGTTTGTACAGAAGACTGTGTAAATGACAGCAAAAAAAAACTAAAAGAATATATAAACATAATGCAAAACACTGAAGGAAAATCATGGCAGCGAGAGACACTGAAAAAAATCAACAAAACAGAAAGCAGACAAAGGATAAAACGAGAAAAGAAAACTGGGAAGAGAAGCAACTACACGGAAGATTCATAAGGATGACAAAAGATAAAATAACGAAAACATCTCGACATGGATGAGAAAAGGACATGTAAACCGAGAAACTGAATCATTAATAACTTCAGCACAAGATAACTCGATAAGAACCAACCACATCAAAGCAGAAATAAAAAAAAAACACAAGAAAACAGCAAATACAGACTCTGTAGACAAAGAGACGAAAGGTAAACAATATAGTAATCGAATGCAGCAAACTGGCTCAAAGACAATACAAGAAAAGGCACGACTACGTGGGGAGGACAGTACACTAGGAATTATGCAAACAACTGCATTTTGAACGCACAGACAAATGGTACAAGCATAAGCCGGCAACATTAAAATGAGAATCACAAAGTCCTATGGAATATGGACAAACCGATTCAGTCAAATGGACGTACAAAAGGATAAACCGATTCAATCAAGAAGACCGGATGTCGTAATAATTAAAAAGAAAGAAAAGTCCTGTCAAATCGTAGACTGATGTCCCAGCTGACCACAGGGTGAACATCAAAGAAAATGAGAAACGGAGCAAATACACAGAGCTAGCCAGAGAACTGAAAGGGATTTGGATGATGATAAAAAATTAAGATAGTACCTATAATAGTAGGAGAACTAGGAACAATTCTAAAAAACTTTGAAAAAAGAATGGGAGAAATTGGAATCAGAGGAATGGCTAGAAAGATACAACGAATAACAACAATGAAAACAGCTGAAATATTAAGGAAACCCTTGAATGCGGAGATTAACACACATGAGCCACATGCGCGGGCCAAACAAACTGCTGCAGAGGCAAAACATGAAGAAGCGTTACATGAAACCAAGAACATCAAAGCTGCATCTCTATGTTCTCAATCCCCTCTCCCATCCCTTCCCATTTCCGTCCTCCCCTAAAGAGTGATACTAAATAACCGAGAAGGGTCAAGAAGGATGGAATAGCCGAGGAGAGAGCACTGACCAGACCTCCGCAGGACAAATGCAAAGAGAACTAGGACTTTGGGGAGACATATTGCCACTAAAATTCAAGTGGAGACCAATGCCCGCTGACAGTGAGAAATCAATGGTAAGCGGCTGTTGCGATAGCGCAAATTTATTTGCAAATGTTATCGAAAGGAGTGGAAAGTACTAGAAATCTGGAGAGACTTGTTGTCACTCAGTTTCCAGGGAACACCACAAGTTGTTTTCAAGGAGAGATCTTTGATGACCTGTGTGAAAGCTCCTTGTGAGCCAATAATAATAATAATAATAATAATGATAATAATAATATTAAGAACAATAATAATAACAATAACTATAATAATAATAAAAATAATAACAATAATAGTAATAACAATCATAACAATAATAATAATAACAATAATAAAATAATAATAACCTAATAATAATATTAACAATAATAATAATAACAATAATAATAACATAATAATAAAAAAAATAACAATAATAATAATAACAATAATGATAACAATAATAACAATAATATTATTAATAATAATAATCTGCTATCTATGAAGATCTAATCTATATAAACAAAACAATAGCTGTGTACATGTCTGTGTCTCTATTTGTAAATAATTAACCGATAAACTCATAAACTACTGATTACATAACATTGAAATTAACAGGGACTAATAATCATTCACCAAGGATGCGTTATAACGAATAAAATCTTTGTTTGGATGGATGGATGACGTGTACGGATATAGTTTGGCAAGGTGAAATGCAAAATGTTTATTTCAACTTGCAAACATATTTTTATTACTTTTATGCAAATTAATTCACAGCTTGAAATTGTTTAATTTAAAATTGGTCTCATGAATGTCTAACTCAAAATAAATGTCTAACTCAAAATAAATGTCTAACTCAAAATAAATGTCTAACTCAAAATAAATGTCTATAGCTCAAAATAAATGACTATAGATCAAACGATAGGGAATGCGATTGGAGCGCTAAATGTTTTCGTATAGCAACATGGATATTACTAACAGATAACCCCATTCTATCAATAAGACTGGATGTCGTAATAGTTAACAAGAAGGAAAACGCATGCCAGATTGTAGATTTTGTCATTCCAGCAGATCACAGAGTGAAGATCAAGGAGACTGAGAAGTGGAGCACTTGCCAGAGAGCTTGAAGGGATCTGGAAAATGAAGAAAGTCAAGATAACACCACAAATAGTAGGAGCGCTAGAAACAATACCGCAAAACTTTGAAAAAAGAATGGGAGAAATTGGAATCAGAGGGATGGCTGAGAAGCTATAACGGATAACGATAATGAAAACGGCTGCAGAGACTAACACCGCACTTGAACTACAGGCACAAACTGTATATACAGAAGCTGCTACAGATGTAAAATTCAAAGAAACATCACATGGAATCATGAAAACTGAAACGAAATAATTGTAACGTACTCCCATGCGCCTCTGCATTCTGGCCACCCCTTTTTTGTATGTGACCATAAACTGACACCACACCAATTAAATGAGGAGGATGTAAAGACCGAGAAGAGAAAGCACTAGTAAGGCCTACGCTGCAAAGAGGACTGCGACCTTGGGAAGGCTTATTGCCACTCAAATTCCAGTGAAGACCAATATACGCTGCCAACGAGAAATCAATGGTAAACGTCTGTTGCAATAACGCAAATTCTTTGGCAAAGTTTATCGAAAGAAGTAGAGAGTACTGGAAATCTGGAGAGACTTGTTGTCACTCAAACTCCAGAGAACATCACAAGTTGTTATCAAAGGGAAATCTTTGATGATGGCCTGTGTGACTACTCTTAATGAGTACATAATAATAATAATAATAATAATAATAATAATAATAATAATAATAATAATAATAATAATAATATAATAATAATAATTAATGTTTGCGATAATAATGATAATAATAATAATAATAATATAATAATAATAATAATAATGATAATAATAATAATATAATAATAAGAAGAAGAATAATAATAATGATATAATAATAATAATAATGATAATAATAATAATAACAATAATAATAATAATAATAATAATATAATAATAATAAGAAGAATATTAATAATAATAATAATAATATAATAATAATAATAATAATATAATAATAATAATAATTATAATAATAATAATATAATAATAATAATATAATAATAATAACAATAATAATAATAATAAGAAGAAGAAGAAGAAGAAGAAGAAAAGACGAAAAATAAACCACATAATAAGTGAATGCATAAACTATCCCAAAAAGTGTGCAAAAATAATCAAGTGAGGAAGACAGTACACTGGGAATTATGCAGATAACTGAATCTTGAACACACAGACAAATGGTACAAACACAAATCGGCAGCAGTATTTGAAAATGAAAGTCACAAAATCATATGAGACATGGATATACAAACGGATAAAACTATCCAAGCAAGAAAATCGGATGTCATACTAGTTAACAAGAAGGAAAACACCTATCAGATTGTAGATTTTGCCCTTCCAGCAGTCCACAGAGTGAATTCAAGGATACGGATAAGCGAAGCAAATACACTGAACTGGCCAGAGAGCTCAAAGGAATATGGAAATGAAAAAAGTCAAGATAACACCACTAATCGTCGGGGCGCTAGGAACAAAACCGAAAAACTTTGAAAAAAATATTAGTATTAGAATGGTGACTTATAGGATACAATGGATAACAGTAATGAAAACAGCTGAAATATTAAGGAAATCCCTTGAATGCGGACACTAACACGCATGTACAAACAGGACATACAGAAAATGCAAGAGATATAAAGCAAAAAAAATGTGAGCATTACATGGAATCATAAAAAATGAAACTGTATATTTGTAAGTTAATCCCCTTACGTTCTTGTGTCCTATAAAAATTAAAAATGATCTGAATTGTAACTATCAGCAAAAACAAAGAAAGGCTTGAGTTCCAGGTCGGGGAGTTAGAATTGTATAACGCAAAATAAAGAATAATTATATATTTTAAATATTTACATTTCAGTAATGTCGGTTGATGTCTTTATAAAACACGGACAATATAAACAAAAAGAAGGAAGAGCTGACAATCCTTCAGTGTAAAGTGACAAATTCCACCGTCGCCTCACACACACACCCACACTTACCGCTAACTCGGTTGTTCTGTTCAGTCTCTCTCTCTCTCTCTTTCTCTTTCTCTCTCCCTCTCTCTTTTGTCAATGGCCAACAGTGAATTGCACATAAACTTGTACGTTGACAACGTTAATCTATGTTTATTTTGAGAACAGCGTCAAAAGTATGGTCATATATATATCATTTCGCAAGCATTTGAAAAATGTAAACTAAAAAAATATATACCTACATTCAATAACATAGCACATCGAGTTTTAAGACACGTTTTTTGTTTGTTTTTTTTTTCAAAACTACGTAGTTCTTTTACATTTACCTAGGAACTTATTTCCTTTTGTTCCGTTTATTCTTTATTTAAAAAACAAAATTAAGTGCAACTTTACTGTAGTGTGTTTTCGGAAAAATGCATTTCAGAGAAAAATATTATGACGAACTTACGTGTCATGTCGAAATTAGTATAAATTCAAACAATTAAGAAAATGGTCCTATAAAAGAAATATTTATAAATAAAACAGATTATATTTCAAAGTTGCTGTACGTTATTTTTATAGCGATTTCTTCTAACTTAAAGCCAGGATGCATTTGATTGCAATGTTGAGGGAGTGTTGCTTAACTTCTAGGGCATGGAGTTTATTTGTTGATCAATAATTCGTTTCATGGTGTAGTATTTTGGTACTGTTAACTAGAATTTCTCTGAAATTTGAAGGGGCAGTGATGTTTTTTATGTAAATGTTGGATGATGGCACTAGATTAAATACTATGGCAGGTGAGACGGCGTGAAAATGCTGTGGTCGTATATCCGACCTAACTATTAGTTGCATTGTAGTTATAGGAGTTAGATTCTCCCAATAGGCATTTGAACAGATAGATGACGTTGGTCCGTTCTAGTGGTTTAAGCGGAAGGGAAGGATTGTTTTTAATAACTAAGTTTTGGGCTTAAATTTTTTTATAGTAATTGTTATTGTTGTCTACAGGATAGTCGTTACAGTTGTCTACAGGGTAGTTGTATCTATGGAAGATGGTTTTTTAATAGCAGTTTCTCTTAACTTAAAGTTCCGATGCATTTGATTGCAATAGAATAGATTGATTGTATTGGAGTTATGGTGTTCGTGTGTTACTGTTAATGGGAGTGTTGCTTAACTTCTGGAGAATGGAGTTTATGTGTGGGTCAACAATATAATTTGGGAAACCATTGCTGATGAGGACTTGTTTAATGTATTTTAGTTCGATGTGTAGTATCTTTTGTTGGAAAAGATAAGTTTTGCTTGGTTTAGGGGTTTTTCGATGATGACTATTTTGTATCTATCTATTTATCTTTCTCCTTCTCTCTCTCTCTCTCTCTCTCTCTCTCTCTCTCTATATATATATATATATATATATATATATATATATATATATATATATATATATATATATGTATATACATGTACATATATATGTATATATATGTATGTATATATATATGTATATATATGTAGGTAGAGTGGGCTCCCGTAAGCCGTGGTGAAGGCAACCTTTCTAGGAGAAGCAAATCTCTGATTTAAAAAACCATAAAGCGGAAGACCAGTACCCGCATTAAGCTGGTCTGCAGTTTAATTTGTTGCTGGATATCTTGCTCTTGCTTGTTGCTGGATCTCAACATTTTGAACCGAGAGAGAGACTTAGCTGTCGTACAAAGCTAAGACTCGGTAATATCATATTTGTATAGATACTCACTCAGACATTTGGGCTCATGGATTTTAAAATGTCTGAGGGAGTGGCACTCGTCTGACAAGACGTTGCAATCATCATATATGTATGTATATATATATGTATATATATGCATATATACATATGTATATGTATATATATATATATGCATATGTATATGTATATATATGTACATGTATATATATGTGTATATGTATGTATATATGTATGTTTTTTTTGTTTGTTTTTTATTACATTTTCACCCAAAACAAGGCACATTGCCACTTTGGTGTAGGGGGCTACTACCAGGGGCAACAACTACTGGGGTACTATGTAGATATTTGGGCAGCAAGATGTCGGTTCACGTTGTACTTGAGCTTCTGCACGTCAGTACAGTTGTGGAAGCAGGGGCCTGGAATATGTATATATATATATATGTATATGTGTATATATATATATATATGTATATGTGTGTATATATGTGTATATGTATGTTTAATGTTTTTTGTTCGATGAGTAGTATTTTTTTGTTGGAAGAGATAAGTTTTGCTCGGTTGAGGAGGTTCCTTATGATGTCTGTTTTGTATCGATGGGGCATTCATTCTTGAAATTTAGAAGGCAATGTAGGTTTTTGTAGTTAGAAGTGCTAAAGTTGTTATTGAAAGTGTCAATAAGAACGATCAAGGAAAAATATTTTATTAATATTTAACTCAACAGTGAATGTTAGTACAGAGTTGTCTTGGAGAAGGCCCTTAAGTATACAGATTTGTTAGTTGTTATTAGCAAGGAGGAGAACGTCGTCTACATACCTTACATAAATAGAGGGTTTTTGGTGCTGTTAGGTATCAAGTTTTCGAAGTGACTCATGTCATTTCACTGAAGGTTGGAACATATGGATACGCCGTCTATGCATCAATTGTGATGGATGGCTCTTGTCTGGGTGAGGCCCCGTGTTTTGACAAGCTTCTGGGTTTGACCTTTACTCCTGATCTGAAATGGAACACGTACATAAAGTCTGTTACCAAGGTCGCTGGAAAGATGGTGGGATCCTTCTACCGCTCCAGAAGATATCTCACTACTGATGCAATTTTCTATCTATATAAAAGCCAAGTACGTCCAAGGATGGAATACTGTTGCCATATCTGGGCAGGAGCGGCCAAAAACAGCCTATCATGCCTTGACAGAGTACAAAATAGACTTCGTGGCTTAGTGGGGGATGCCCTTTTCTCTACCCTGCAACCTCTCTCCCACAGAAGAGACGTTGCGAGCCTATCCTTGTTTTATCGTTATTTTCATGGCAGGTGCTCGTCTGAACTCCAATCACTGGTCCCCCCTCGCCAATCTTTCACGAGAAACACCCGTCTAGCTGAATCCAATGTGAAAATTTTCCCCCACTCTATATCTGTGCCTAAATCAAAACGCGAATTCCATTAACAAAGCTTCTTTCTTAGAACTGCACGCCAGTGGAACTCTGTTCCGTCTGCCTGCTTCCCTCCGAACTACAACTTGGATGTCTTCAAGTCCAATGTTAACAAATTCCTAATGAACCGCCCCCTTAATTAAACACTTCATCAAATCTCCACACTAACGTAATGTACTTGCAATAACCCTTATCCCTGAGTGGCTTCCGCGCTTAATAAGTGGTGATCACTGTGTAAAAAAAAAAAAAAAAAAAAAAAAGATGGGTACTCTAGTGGTGCAGACTAGACGTATTTTTTAAGTATTTTTTGTTAATTTTAGGGGGAAGGTGAGATGAGTTTTTGTATGTGTCGTTGAGGATTATATCAATAGTTATTTTTTGTTTTTTTTACGGAAGCGTTTGTAAATGAACTTTCAACACCAAGAGAGGCGATTATTTTGTTGTTAGGTTGTTTAGATTTAAGGATTTGTAAGAGTTCTTGTATGTATTTTACACTATATTTACTGGGTAGATATTTGCTATTGATGTTATGTAGGATTTTTGTTAGTGAATAGACTGGGGTGGTGACTTGGGATAGGTCGGAGAAGGAGAGTTCGGTTTATGGATTTAATCGTCCCAACACAAATATATATATATATATATATATATATATATATATATATATATATATATATATATATATATATATATATATACTAGCAGGGGTGCCCGGCGTTGCTCGGGTGTTTGGAGGTGTATGCTGTGCAAAAAAAGCAAAAAAACAAAAAAATGGTTAATTTTTTAAAACTTTGACCCCTATTATGACCCCTTAAAATTTATTGTTTCGGGCTCAAATCACTTTATTAAGTTAGATCCAGGTTCAAGGAACCTATATCTAAAATTTCAAGTGTCTAGACCCAAAATTGTCGGAGGAGTTTGGTAGAGTTCTTAAAGGTCAAATCGTTGAAATTTGACCCCTTAACAGCCAAATTTCTTGCTGACACCCGTCACATCGATTTTCCCAAATCTCAGTACCCACTATTTCAAATTTCGAGTCTATAGACTAAAAATTGACAGAGTTATTGCGTAGGGAAATGTACACAGACAGACAGAAAGACAGACACACAGACAGACAGACACACAGACACGTTCACTTTTATATATATATAGATAGATATCGTGTATTTAGGTAGAATTTTCCCCCACGTCCACACATTCTTGCACCTGACCCCAGAACAGGCATGCTCTCCCCACTTTCCCTATCACACAAACGCTCCCACCACTGTCACCTTTCACAATGAACTTCGTTCGCACCCCAACTACTATTTAAAAAAATCTTCCCATAATTCCTTAGCGAGATTAACGCAATTTCCTGATGATGGGAAGATGATTTCGCGAAAATTAAAACCGCGGACACTTCGAGTACAAAAAAAATGCTTGGACCATACATCCATACGTTCGATGTGTATACAAAAAAGATAATACAAAAAAAAAGTATTACTAAACAGAATCTTTCTGGTGTCTTTTATAATGGCTGCCTGGATGGAAAAATGCTGCATAAATACACGCAATATGTATATATATATATATATATATATATATATATATATATATATATATATATATATATATATATATATGGGGGGGGTGATTAATTGGAATCGAAATCGGAATTCGGAAAAATTCGGAACATTTTGGAATATCTGAATCGGTATTGGAATCAATGTAATTATTTTCCGATGCCAAAAACGATTCTTCTAATTATCTTATATTTTTATTTAATTTTGTCTAAAGCAGCATCTTCTACCGCTGGTAAGAATGATAAAATAATAAATATTTATTTATTTTAAACTATTAGTAATGCTAAATAATATAAACTATCCTCACAAGTGTGTTTTTACGTTTGAGAAATTATCTGCAAATTTAACATGCGTTTATATAGTAATCGGTGAAAAATAAAAATTGTATCTTGATTATAATAAAAGAGGCGCAGTCCCCCCCCCCGGGACAAAATACCATTTACAACAATAGATTGCACATAAAAATTTATTATATTTACGCTATGAGCTATTGAATTATTTAACTATAGAACGCGATTTTTAATACACATTATTTCGTAATATTAAAACATTGCATTTATTCCCAGGAGCGCCATCTTCATCATTGTCCTAACCTACAGAGGAAGTATTACAAATTTTTTCCCTCTTCGTTTAATCCTCTTACGACTCCATTAAACACCGAGTGCATTTATACTTTTTTCTACTTACCTGGGTCTAAACCGTTATTAACTGACTAGTAATTTCTTACACATCGCATACTCTTAACGCTTTGTCACTACTCGAATAATGATTTCTCATTCCTACCATTTCTCAAAATCTTATTGGTTGACTTCTACACATTCAGACATTGCGGACTGATCAAATCATCATTCAAAAAAAGAACGCTACAGAGATTAACACAAACATAGCTTCCCTGGGTAGAATCAGTACATATTAAATACCTCGATTAAAAACTTATCAATCTCAACAAAAAAAAGATTCACACTACATTTTAATTAATACCATCCTTATCACTACGAAACAAATTACTTATTTTATTTCTTATTTGTAGTTTTATTTAAACAAACGGAAATTGGAGTTTTATATTTTCATTGCCGTTTACATTTATTTCATTTACAGTGACAAATAATCATCAATTATATTTTATTTTAGTAATAAAGACACAGTGGCAAATCATTATTAATTATATATTATTTTGATAATAAAGATAACGAGACAGTAATTAGTTTGTACAAAACGGTTATTAGACGCACTTAAGAAAAACAGTTCGTCTCATTTTTTTCGCGTTGCCGATTCGATTTTTTTTTTTTAGTTTACACATTTCTTTACATTATAACTGCTTCACAAACTATCAATGGTTAAAATTAAATCACGCTATTATTTCATATGTTAAGATGTGTTTAATAATTAATTTAAATTAACCTTTTATTTTATTAATAAAAATATCGCAACAGTATTTCTAGGCACACATGGGATAATGTTTCGTTTCATTTGGTTTTCGAGTTTCCGATTCGATTTATATGTTTGCATAAAATTACCTCACGCTATTATTATACATGTGAGGATGTCATTAAATTTTAATTTCACTTAAACCACGTTATTTAACAAATAAAAAAAAGCTAAATATGAGGATTCTTTTCACCTTCGACCACTCCTTTAAAATTTCGACTTATATATGTTTTCCGGGGTGCTGAAAACAAAAATCACGTTTAAAATTCCGGCAAACAAGTAGTTTAACACATATAAAGAAATGTTTCTTTCAAATAAAGGTTTTCGAGGGTGCTGAAAACGAAAATCACGTTAGTTTAAAAAAAAAAGTAGGGGATCACTTGCATATAATAATTTAACGTAAAATGAGCACCCACTTTTGGGACACCTTTTTGGGATGGGAGAGTTCAGCGTACAATGAGCACAATTAACCGTAAACTGAGCACCCAACTTTTTTGGGGGAGGGGCTAACAGGCATTAATAATCGATTTGACGTGCACCAACCCCAAGCAAAAAAAAGTGGATGCTCATTTTACATTAAATTTTGTTCAGTGTACGTTAACCCCCCTCCTAAAAAATGTGGCCATAAAGTGGGTGCTCATTTCGCGTTAAATTATTATAGAAAAGTGATGCGCCACTTTTTAGAAAATAACATTTATTCATATCTTGGAAACTACTCGTATGCCGGGTTTTCATACGTTATTTTCGTTTCAAGCACCCCCTCCTCCGAAAACCTTTCAAAGTGGTAATTTTAAAGGATTTTTCGATTGTGGACAGATTTACCAAAAAAAGGAAATAATGTCAGATGAAGTTTTACAATGAGTAAATGTGCTTCATTTCATAATTTATAATTAAAAACGTTAAACAATACAAATTCCAATTTTGGGTAATCATTCTTACATTGAGAGGGAAAAATCTTTTGTAAATATTCTTCCACCTTACGATTGCAAAAAAAAATAGTGTGAAAGCTGAATTTAACCTGAAAACACTAATTACAAATAGCACCAAATTTGATCTCGGATGTATATGATAGCAGAGCGCGATACCATACGCGACCATATGCAAGCATAACGTAGCGCTTATGATTTTTTTGGTACAGCGCAATTTTGAATTAGATTTTTCAGTTTAAATTCATGTTTTACAATATTTTTTGTTATATTGTAAGGCTGAAGCACAGATTAGTTACTAAATATCCTCCCTGTGTAAAGAATGGCTTTCAGAATAATAACATTATTATTTCAGCTTTTCACATGATTACATTTTCAATAATAACGTGATTAAATGTAACCCGTTTAAGAAGCAGATTATCCATTGTTTGTTATTCAAATAAACCGTTCTGTTTATAATGTTTACTTTTACAGCATAATTAAAATGGCCATTTTCTCAAATAGCGTTTACTTTTCTATTTAGTAACGTACAGGTGACTACAAGAATTTAATTCCCTTTAAAGGGCACATGGTTCGATAGTTTTTGTCATCATAGCTCCAGTCTTACGAACTAAAATAATTTGCCCTGAACTTAACCCTGAACAATACTCTGAAAAATACCCTGAACCTTCCAGCAAATTTTGTGATAATCCCACCCTCGGGTACCAAATGGAGCGTCTATTTCGAAAGCCATTTTAAATATGAGGCGGTTGGGGTTGGCAAACGACAAAAACAACAACAGCTGTATTTTCAATATTTACGCAGGAGGTGGGGGATGCATGCTACCACCGGACAACGTCGGTTAACGGGTCTTGCTAGTAGTTAGATATTTTTATATCTATAAAGAATCGGAATAGGTAATTGTATCGGAACACGGAATTTAGTATGGAATTGGTAATTGTATTGGAATCGAGAAAAATATGGGGATCGTTCCATCACTAATATATATATCTATATATATAAAAATATAAAGTTGGTTCGTTCTAAACAAATAAAACCCTATTTCTAAGTTACCAATTTATTTGAAATTTTCAGACAACCCATCTTTAGAGTCGAGGTATGTTTTTATGTTATTGAAATAAATTTACCTCGCGATTTATTAAAATTAAAATATTAAATAAAATAAATATATTTTTTTTTTACTGCGAATCTGTTCTGTTGATAAAACTGAACATCCGGTTCGATTCATTTCACAGCCACGAATTGACGAAAGATTTCATTTTCTGTTAACTCGATAAGTAAAAAAAAAAAAAAAAAAAAAACTTACTCATGCAGAGAGTGATCCGTGCTGAAATAATAATGTTATTATTTAAAATACCATTCTTAACATGGGGAAGGGAGGGTGTTTTGTACCTATTCTGTACTTTAACCTTACAATTGAATAAAAACATATCATAAAACTTTAATAAAACGTGGAAAACGATTTTAAAAAAATAGCGCGGATCACTCTCTGCATTAGCACACACACACACACACACACACACACACACACACACACACACAAATAATAATCCCATATTTTAAAAATTTAAATTCATTTATGTACTTACCAATTTTTTAAATTTTATTTATGTTAAGGCTTTTCACTCATGAAACATTACGTTTTAATTGTTTAGTTTATTTTCACGGCATTGTTTACATAAAAAAGTTTGTTTTAACTTTTTCTGGTAATCTCCAAAAATACCGTTAGGGCTTACAACAAAAAACTGCGAATAAAATATATAAAACTCGTAATTTCTGTTTTTAAAGTGGGTTGTCAATTTTCTTTATTTACGCACGTTCGTAGACATTTTGTAAACATTGTTTTTAAAAAAATAAAAAATAATACTTCTATTATGTTTTAAACGACTGTAATAGTTTATTTTGGAAGTATATTTCATAAAGAAAATTGACAACCCACTTTAAAAACAGAAATTACGAGTTTTATATATTTTATTCGCAGTTTTTTGTTGACTCTTCTGGCGGCCATGTTGTAAGCCCTAACGGTATTTTTGGAGATTACCCTTTTTCTAAACTGTTTCATTTTTACGACATGCCTCAACGTATTATAAACACCCTAACCCCCCCCCCCATGTTAAAAAAAAACAAACAAAAACGCCCTTCCATAAACCTCGAAAGCCGTTCTTAACATGGGGAAGTTAGGGTGTTTATAATATGCTGGGGTGAGTCGTAAAATTAACGAAGTTGCTATCTATTATTTATTGCAAAAATTGCTTGAAATTTATTTATTTGACAAAAAATTACATTTTGGTACTCCTTGGGCGTTGAGTTCCATGGCGACCAGTAGAAAAAAATAATAGTCGCTCCCTTAGTCTCCTACCTCACCCCGCGCGTAACATATTTTATTTACTGACGTTGCCGTAACTAAACGATTATCTGTCACATTTACAAACATTTATTTATTTATTTATTTATTTTGAAAAAAGTTTTACTTTTTATGAATATTAAAAGAAAAATGGGTACTCATACAGAGAGTGATCCATGCTGAAATAATAACGTTATTATTTAAAAAGCCATTCTTAACATGGGGGGAGGGTGTTTTGTACCTATTCTGTACTTTAACCTTGCAATTGATTAAAAAAAAACACGATTTAAAAAATAGCGCAGATCACTCTTTGCATTAGCACCGAAAAATGTTACTATTTATTAATAATTTCTTACTTTTACAAACATTTGATTTTAAATTTCTTTTTAAATGACGACTTTTATCGACTTTTTTTTTTAAATATCCCCCCCAATGGTGTTTATTCCGAAATCCGTTGTTAACATGGAGAGGTTTGGGGGTGTTTATTCTGAAAGCCGTTCTTAACATTTGTGGAGGTGGATCTAATGTAAAAAAATAAATAAATAAAAATAAATTTAAAAAAAAACTAAATCATTTACTAATAACTTCTCACTTTTACAAATATTTTTTAATTTACATGCACAGATGAACAAATTGTTGAATAGTGCGAAAACAAAACATTTAGGTCCACCTCCACAATTTTCTTTTTTAAATGACGACTTTTATTGATAAATAAATTTACTTCTCCGCAACTTTTATTGATAAATAAATCTACTTCTCTGCCACGGGCACTGAACCCCTCCTTTTTTTTTTTTAATAGTATTTTCGGGTGGGTATGCTGACAACAAATATCAGTTAAATTTTGCAAATAGCCCCCCCTCCAAAAGTGGTGTTTATTCCGGAAGCTGTTCTTAATATGAGGAGGTTGGGGAGGGGGGTGATTATAAGGTGGACCTAATCTAAAAAAAAAAACAAGTTGTTTATGCGCACATAAGCAACTATTTTTTTATTAACTTTTTTTTTAATTTTTAATTTAAAAATTAGTAAATTTCAATGAATAGAATAATAAATCATTTATCATTAATATGTGTTTTTGGTTTTGTGTTGAATGAAACTTTTTTTTTCATTACAACAATAATGAACCAATTTAAATCTTCCGGCATGCGTTTAAGGGTTACGAAATTATCAATAAATCGTTTAGTTACTAAGCCAACGTCAGTAAATAAAAAAAATGTTACATGCGCATGCATTAGCCTTGACTAGGAGGGGGGGGCTAAGGGAGCGACCATTAAATAATTATGCTGGTCGCCATGGAACTCAACGCCCAAGGAGTACCTAAAGTGGCACTTATGCACTTATGTTACCGTACTATTTTTTAAAATAGTATTTTCCTGTTAAATTCAAATTTTACAATATGTTTTTCTTTTATTAATTTGTTAAGTGAAAGTACAGATAACCCGGTCGGTTTCTAATGCGAGGAAAATCTAGCCCCCCCCCCAAAAAAAAAGGGGGTACTCTGGATAATAACAAAACATTAAAATTGCCTCAGTCTCGAAAGATTTCTTCTCTACTGAACGAGGAAAAAAACGGTGAAGTGTAGTTCACCTTTTGTTTCTCTCCCCTCTCTCAATATCTCTCTCTATCCATCTCTCCCTTTCCCTCTCTCAATCTATCTTTCTCTCTATATCACCCTCTCCATCTCTCTTTGAGCCCCTTTCTCTCTCTAACTCCCTCTATCTCTCTCCTTTCCTCTGTTTCATCCCTCTCTGTTTCTAACACTCCACCTCTCTCTCTCTGTTTATCTATCAATCCCTTTATCTCTCTATCTCCTTCTCTTTCTCTATTTTCCTCTCACTGTCTCTTTTCTATTTATATATCTTCCTCTCTATCTGTCCATCTCTAATCCCTCATCCTATTTTAGTCTCCTAAATTAATTACAGTGAATAAGGCATTGTCAAAACATGGATAAATCCCATTTTAGTCACCTAATTTACTGACTGTGAGAATAGAAGTTATTTGGAAATTACTGCTACCTTGAACAGCACCAGAAGTAACTGGTAAAACCTTTCTAATTAAATTGATTTTGGCAGCCATTTGGTAACAAAATGACATAGCCTTAGCCCTTGCTGCATGAGGAATACCTGCGACCTTGCTGCCAAGTAGAAGAATTATTTATTCTACTTTAAAACATTCAACTTTTCAAAAATCTCATCTTCGACATCTCCAAAACATCCAATATGGGGAAAAATATTGCAGAAATGCAAACTTATTGTTTAGGATGAATGCACAATGGTACGCAAAAAATCACTTGAGGCTCTTGGTCGATCCTTGCAAGATTTGCGTGGCAATGTCAGACCATTTGGGAATGCAGTAATATTGCTTGCAGGAGATTTCAGACAAATGTTACCTGTTATTCTTCAATCAACACCAGCAGATGAAATAAATGCTTGCCTCAAATGCTCTACTTTTTTGTTCCATGTGAAGACATTAAACTTAACTCAAAATATGCATGTACAGTTGCAGACTGTTCGATCCGCACAAAAACTTTTGCATCACTTGTGGGAAATTGGGTACGAAAAAGTGCCAGCTGATCAGAGTTAAGGGCAAAATTCTTTGACTTTTAACTTCTGTAATTTCTGTAATTTTATTTCATCAAAAGAATAGTTAGTTTAAAAGGTTTTTGCAGATATTCAAAATATAAGAATTCCATTTGACTGAGTGAATGAGCTATTCTTGCAGGTCAATACAAAGATGCCCATGAACTTAACGCTATAATTAAATGTAAAATTCCAAGTGAGGTAGTCAAATACAAATCAATCGACACTGTTGTGAAAGCAGATAAAGTGGTTAATTATCCAACAGTTATATTTGCCAGGGATGCCACCGCATGTATTGTAACTGAAATTTGGTGTACTAATTATCATGTTGTGAAATATAAACTAATCCAAGCTTTGCAATGGCACATAGCTTGCAGTAAAAAAAAAAATAACAAACAATATCATAGAAACAGCAATCTTAACAAGACCTTTCACAGATGAATATATCTTCATTCCATGCATTCCTATGATTCCACCGGATACCTCATTACACTTTAGCAAATTGCACTTTCTAATTTTATTGTCATTTGCAATAACCATCAACAAAGCACAGGGAACAATCTTTACAATTGTGGGCCTTACAGTTACACACTGACTGTTTTTTCACATGGACAATTTATGTTACATATTCAAGAGTCATCAAACCGGAAAATCTCTATATCAGCTAAGAAAATGGGACAACAAAAACAGTGTACCCATGCAAAATGGAAATTTAAACCTATAAGAAACATGCTTTTTCTCATTTTGGAACTTTTTCCATTGCGCCAATTTGAGCCACAGCAACGCGTGGCAGGGTACAGCTAGTATATATATATATATATATATATATATATATATATATATATATATATATATATATATATACTAGCAAAGGTAACCGCCGTTGACTGGGTTCAAAAACAGCCTACAGAAAATGGACTCTGATTTATGAAAGCATGATAGGTTATGAAAAGGAAGGGTTGTAAAAAGATAGCTTCGAATTTGGGGGTATCAAAACTAAAGCAAAATGTTACATGATAAGGGCTATCCTCTTTTCATGTAAGTAAAAAAAAATAGGGAATTGATTAAATGTAAATATGAAATGGGATAGTCAAGGATTTGAACTTGCGAAGCTAGATTTGGAATTGAAAATTCCAATCATAAGTTAAAATAAATACAGAATGCTATTGAAAATAAGAAATGTGGAATCGCAATTGTTTAGCTCACACAAAATAGTTAGATATCTGTTTATTGGAAAAGGAATGTAATGATGAAATTTGTTTCTGTAAAAATTAAAATAAGGAATTTAATCGTCAATTGAAATTGTAAACATATTTTGCAAGGAGGTTATTTGAAAAATAGGTTCCTGAACTCGGGGTCATGTCAAGTTTTGCAACGTGACGCATGTCAAGGCAACGTGCTCGATAAGCACATGTTTAATCATGCGATGACATGACGAATTCCCAATATAGGTAGAGTTTTTATATGCAGTCTGGAAAGAAGAAAGAAAGAGAGGAGAGAGAGCCGAGAGAGAGGTCAGAGACAGCCGCTGACACCACACCTTGGAAGCGAAGGTTAAAGAAAAGCCATGTAAAGAAACTTTGAATTCCTCGAGCGAAATCAGGACCGGTCATGAAATAAAGGACGTCAACATGTGTTTTTGTATCTGCTTCTCCGTGTTGTTACTCAACAGAAAAGGTATTGTCTATTTATGTTATAAGAACCTTGATAAAATCATCATCTAAAAAATATGTGTTAGAAAGTATATGTGTGAAAGTATAAATGTTATAGATACACTTCAGTTCACAGAACTGTCAAAAGTATAAATGTCAAACCCTCGGTCTATTTATCTATATATCAAATCTCCTCTCATTGTGTAGTAACATGTACACTGTCTATTATATATATATATATATATATACAGCCAGTCTCTCTCGTTATATATACCTGTCTATATCTCACTAATGTATTATATGTATCCTGTCGGTATATATAAGAACTGTCTGTCTCTCTTTATATATACCTGTCTATATCTCACTAATGTCTTCAATATGCTATCTCTTACACCATGAACATCTTAAGACATATGAACACACAACACATGAACACTCCTAAGACTGTCTCTAGATGAAACACTAAGACTCTCCTAAGACGAACAAAAACAATAATGCAGAATATATGTCATAATAATAACACCCAGTATATAACAAAAATATGATGAAAGTAAAAATAAAATAGATAAACCCCATAATTTATTATACCATACCTGTTCACACTGAAACACTTATCACAATATTCTTTGGATCTATATTAAAAAAACCTTGTTAAACTTTGTGACATATTTCCATTCTATGGAACGAACACCCCATAATTTTATCATACCATATTTCTTCAAACTGAAACATAATTATCAAAGTATACTTACGCAGATAGATATGAAAAGTCTTTATTAAAGTTTGTGCCTATTTCCATTCTATGGAGGCCATGCGCGAACGCAGACCTCACAATTTTATTATACCATCCCTATTTAAGTGCAAACATACTTATGAAAGTATTCTTATGCACATCTATATCAAAAACACTTGTAAACGTTTTTCTTTTCATTTTTAATTTTTTTCCATACTTTGGGGGCCAGGCGGGAACGCAGACCCCACAATTTTAATGAACCACTGTTCTGCCAGATCAAACATACCCATTCCTGTGTCTCGATACATCTTCTATCATTATATGTGATCAGTTTTCTATAATAGTTAACCATATAGGAGCCTATTCGTGACCAGACACACACACACACACGTTCAGCTTTATATATATATATATATATATATATATATATATATATATATATATATATATATATAATTATTTACTATAATAATTATTAAATACCTACAGACACTAGAGTTTCATCCTTTCGGGAATCATCAGTGCAGGTTGTCACGATTAACACCAGTCAATAGATTCGACCCCGGCGACAGAATCCAGGACCTAATCCATTCGGCTACCGTTAGCTGCAAGAAATGCTGTTGAAATTTAAACATTTATTTTTAAAATGTTTTTAACGTCTGTCAGAGCGATCTAATCATTATATGATGATCTGGCATAAGAGCTAAATTGGCCGACTTTTATTTCAACTGAAAGTGCTTAACAATAAGAAACGAGTTTCTTAAATATATATATATATATATATATATGTATATATATATATATATATATATATTAGTATATTTAGGCAGCATTTTTTCTTTTATGCACTTTTCATTAAATAGCACTGAAACTCTTGCTTATTTTTCTTGTAATCTTCCTTTTCTCTTTGTCGGACCATTTTCCGAACGGTTTTTTTTTTCGAGTGAAAAAAGAAATTTCCCGTAATCGCGAACGTTTTTGACCTCCATTGGTCATCCTCAGGCGAGTAGTAAAAAAATAAAAAAATAAAAAATGAAATTGAAAAATGAAAATAGCGAGATGAAATTAAAAGACGATTAAGAGACGATTAAAATCGTTTAAAATCACTAAAATATTCAAAAGCACTTGAGCGTGCCCTCCGTATCATTTTGAGCCTGTTTAATCGTTGGTTTATTAATGTGGATTAACAATGCCTCAAAGATTGGGAGACAGTTAAAATAGCAGTGTTTTTTATTAATATGACTCTAAATTTAGTTTTAGGGGTGTGGTGTGCTATCGGGTGCTGATAGATTGAACTATTCGCGGAAGACAGGTGAAATGTTAAACGAGGGGAGATGCTGGTTCGAGTCATCCCAATGTATGAATTATTTTTGGAGACACATTCTCCTATGGGACATTTCTAGTTTTTAGCATACTGCCATTACAAGAAAAATAAGCAAGAGTTGTCTGTGCTATTTAATATATATATATTGAAGAGTCCTAGAGTGGATGAAACGCGGAATATTCAGTATAGCTTAATCGCCATATATATTTTATAACTTACTAACTAGCTCTACCTACGTATTGAGCACTTTTGAAGTAAATACTTAAAGTTTACCTATAAATTTTTACTTTCGGATATTAATTTTATGTGAGTATATATATATATATATATATATATATATATATATATATATATATATATACTAACTGTAAATACCCGCGTTGCCAGGTAAAAAACTTATTGCCGGGCGAAGGGTGTAGTCACGTACAATGTAAGATGCACTAAATATCCTAAGTTGTTACAATTTTCCTGAAAGTTAACCATATTATGGATTTTTGGAAGCATAAAACATGGTCATCTTCATTGATGAAACTCAAACAGAAAAATAAAATCTCATAGCTTAAAGGGAAATAACTCAGAGGTCAAATGTTAACTTCCTTTGTATTTAAAAGCAGCTGATGTTGATTATAATAATAATTAGAAATAAATTAAATTAAATGTAAATTAAATTAAAAATAAATTAAATGAAGCAACTTCATATAATATTTCTAAATAGAATACTTAAAACCATTCTATTATTAATTTACATTAAAAATTCAGAGCTAATTATTAAAACAGATTTTTTTTAACGTAATATGCAAATGAGATAACTTCTTGCATGTTGATTCCTTTTGAATAAATAGTATATATAAAAATCATGCAGGGATGAAAGTACAGTAGAACTCCGGGATAAATTTCCCTAGGATACGGCTTTTTCAGGTTACGATGTGGAATACGATGTTTTCCGGACCCTGGGTACGGTAATTGCCCCGCCTTACGGCGTTATTTATAATTATATGCACGTGTATTATATACTGCACTGTATTTTGTCACTAGTCTTTAATGTCGTATTCAGGGTTCTCATGTATAGAAGTCTGTTTTCAGTATTATAAAATCTATTTGTGAAACGGTGTATCTTTGTATATATTAACCAATTTGTGAACAAAGATACATAAATGCAACTTTATTTTAATATATATATATATATCTTTTCTTTCTTCTTCTATCTATCTTCTATTCTATCTATCTTCTTCTATTCTTCTTCTATCTTTTCTTTTCTTCTATTTCTATCTTCTATCTATCTTCTATATAAATAAAATGAACTCATTTTTTCCCGTCTGATTTTGACAGTAATAGGATTAAAAATCAAGATATTTCATGCAAATATAATATGCACAAACGGCAGAACAATATCTGAGGTGTGTTATAGGCTTATTATTTCTCAAATTCCTCGATATTCTTAGATTTCTATACTTTTTCTGCTCAGAAGTCACGGCCAAAATCGGTTAATATCAATGGAAGTGGTAAAATATTTTCTCTCTAATAAATTCCTCCTCCCCCTGCCACCACTTAACACCGTTTGGGGATCGTTCACAATGAACAGTTGAGAAGAGAACACCGGTTTGGCTTCGTAGTTCTTTCATGTGAAGTTATTTAAAATCACTAAACTAAGCTGCAGTGCTCTGTGGCGTAGTGGTTAACGTGCTGGACAATTCACATTATATTTTCACGTTCGTGCCGACCTACCGTAGTCGTTTTTTTTTTTTTTTTTTTTACCTAAACAACTGGAATGGACTTTTCTTGGTGGCCGAACTGTTAACGTTGCAGATGTTTTTTTTTTTTTTTTTTTTTCACACTTTATTTTCCTACTTTTACTCATGACTCCGGGTTTGATCCTTTCTACTTACCTACCATAACATTTTTTAAACCCCCCCCCGTCCCGGAAACAAACACTCGGGCAACGCCGGGTACCCCCGCTAGTATATATATAAAGTAAGAAAGTCATATACGAACTGGATACTCGGGTTTTACTCAAATTGCTAACTTTTATTTATTTAAATCTATTCAATTTTGTAATCTTCGTAATTTACGTAGATTATGATCACGGGCAACGTCGATTAACCCTGCCGGACTATTAAATAAATGCTGAAAATTCTATTGAAATTAAATAAGTTTTTCATTTGTGTTGATTAAAAAAGCGATCACATTGGTTAGTTGACAAAGGTTAATTTACGAGTGCCTCCTCTTTACAGATTATAAGAGTTCAAGTATTATTGTTTAAACCAGTGCTATAAATACATAACATTGACACGACACGCACAAAAGAAGACAAAGCCTTAATCGTGAAGATCTTTATGCGCACATAGATGCGGCCATCTTGATGCCATTGTCGCTTGGCGTGCGGATGTTTCTATTAAATAAACATATCTCTTATAGTGTACGTTGAGTGGGGCCATTGGTTAGGCGCTTTACTCCCAAAGGGAATGAATTTTTAACACTTTGTCATAAATTCATGTCAGGCAACAGGATCAAAAGGAAAGTGCCATCGCCATTTTTTATTGTTGTCTTGTTGTTGTTCTTCTTTTTCTTCTTCTTTTGTGTTTCTTCTTTTCTTTTCTTTTTTTTTTTTTTGTCTCTTTTGTCGATTATTTTTTATGGCAGAAGAATCTTAGTTACCTGACCGGAAGTTATTGCCATTAATGATGAAAATGAGGAAACTCTTTCAAGTGTTCAGTTAGAAGAAGAAGAAGAAGAAGAAGAAGAAGAAGAAGAAGAAGAAGAAGAAGAAGAAGAAGAAGAAGAAGACTTAAGAGAAGAAAAACAAGGAGAAGTGGAAGAAGAAAAAGGAAAAGAAAAAGAATAAGGTGGAAGAAGAAAAGGAAGAAGAACGAAGATCGGAAAACGATACAGATGTTAAACTGAAACCGGATGAAAAAAAAAAGAAACAAAAGACGAGGAATAGCTAATTTTGAAAGAGAGAAAATAGGAAAAAGTTAAAGAAAAACATGAAAAGAAAAGGAAAAGAAAGATGGTAAAAAATGTAAAATTGAAAAAAAAAAGAAGAAACAAAACAAAGAGATGCAAATATGGAAACATGAATGAAAGAAAAAAACTTAAGGGGCGTTTAAAAAGCTAAGTAATTGAAAGAAACAAGAAAATAAGGAAAGAACGAATGACATATAATTAGAAAGAAGGAAAAAAAAGAAAAAACTTAAGAGAAAAAACTGAAGAGAAAAAATTACATGAAAAGGAACATTCACACATGTGCGCGCGCGTGTGTGTGTGCGTGCATGTGAGTATGTGTGTGCATTTGTTCATGTGAGTGAATGTGTGTATACTAGTCGGATCTCTTAATCGGTGTTACTTGATAAGATTGAGGAACTAAACTCCTACTACTCTCCTACTACCACCACTAAATAACATATAAACATCATTACGCAAATTTGAAATGTAAATCACATTAATACTTCAAAGATTGTTTTGTTTATGTCAAACACACACACACACACACACACACACGCACATATATATATATATGCAAATATATAGTTTGTTATCTTTATATATATTTGCTTGTCTTATAATGTATGTTTTGTTTTGTTTAAGTCATTTTAAACTCAATAACTATATATATATATATATTATAATTAAATAATAATTATTCATTTTTAACTACAGATACTAGTGTTTCATTCTTACGCAATCATCAGTGTAGGATAAGAATTACATATGGTCATGAGATTCAAACCCAGCCACGAAGCCAACTTTTGCTCCATTTTCGGAGCCACTACCTCAGGGCCACTAAACAATTGTCACGGGAATGAAAGGAATTAAGAACTATAATCGCAATAAGGGAAGACTTATTTTTATACTATTGACGATTGAAAGCGATAAGAGAAAGGAGGAAAATTCACCTGACCGGTTTCGTCCTCAATTTTCAAAACCTCTATTATTATTATTATTATTATTATTATTATTATTATTATTATTATTATTGTTGTTGTTGTTGTTGTTGTTGTTGTTGTTGTTGTTGTTGTTGTTGTTGTTGTTGTTATTATTGTTGTTGTTGTTATTATTATTATTATTATTATTAATAATAATAATAATAATAATAATAATAATAATAAAAGAACAACACGTGGTGAACTATATATATATATATATATATATATTTAAAATAAAACTAGGATTATATTTTGCTAGGTATGTGTTGTCGGACTCTCCTAGTCAATCTTAACATCGTCCTACCTACGTAGTCGGAACTGCAACTGATAATTTTTATTTTTCTTCTGCAGAGGGATTAAAATGTCTGTTCGAAGGGACGCCATTAATGGTGTCGTAAAGAACACAACACATTCGTCGGAAGCAATTTTTAACTGTTGAGCTGATTTGTTAAGTGAATTTCTAACTTACTGTCCCTAACCATACACCCAGTCTCCATGTAACACGTATGTTATGTTATGTCAAGCCGCAAAGCAACCACATGTATGGTACGGCAAGATCCCGGAGTCCACATTAGCAGCAATCTTATCCAGGAAGTTTATATTGTTATGCTCTAACATTCTCTAGGGTTTCACCCATTCATGTTTAAACAAAAGATGTAACGCATGGTGTAATATGAAATAGAACTCTGGCGCCAAATAAATAACACGTTATTGTACCGGTAAACTGGCAAACTCATACAGTGGAAACGAACGCAAAAAAATAAAATAATGCCAAATATTTATGGTTTATGAATTGGAAAGGAAAGGTTCGTTTTTTTCGTGCTTATAATAAAATTGTCACAGAGAGTTCACCTTTATTTTTCTCGGGAAAATTAATTTTGATTGAAATGTAATTTTGTAATTGAATTTTATATTAGTCGGGTAATCGATGACAGATGTGATACTTAAAACGGTGTAATGTAACGCACGGTGTAATACAGATAAATAGTTCTAATTAAATTTATACCGCATTTCTCTGGCAGTGATTTGTCGGAAGACGAGTTCTTATTAATACAAGGCGAAAAATGTATTCACTTCTATTCATGCACTGAAATTAATATCCAAGGAGGACATTGCTTAGATGATAAAATAGAAACATTGGCAAATTCGGACAAAACTGTTTTTTTTTTTCTTTTTTTCTTTTCTTTTTGAAAAACATGTGCTAATAAGCGACTAAACAGCATACGAAGCTGATTTCTATACGGAAAATGTGTGTACGAAACTATATCGGTCACTATAATAGAGGTAATCTCACTTTATGTCATATGGTTTTCTACGCTCAGTTCACTTTTATTTTTATGGATTCGAGATATGACAATTACTTTACACTCTTGTTTAATGTATAGTTTTAGCAAAATAACGGTGATTTGGAGATACAACCACCGAAAGCACATGTAAATTTTTTTATCTCTATCTCTATTATTATATAAAAGTCACTTTGTGTGTATGTGTGTGTGTGTGTGTGTGTGTGTGTGTGTGTGTGTGTGTGTGTGTTCCTCATAAGTTCCGAAACGGCTGCTGAGCCTATCTTTTGCAAATTTCACACAAACCTAATTTATATGTCTGGCAGTATTCCTAGATATCTTTTGTACAGGAATTCGTCCGATAAGTATCGAAAATCGAAAAAAACCGATCTTAAAAATAGCTTTTCTCTCTTATAGATAAAAAAAAAGAAGAATTTTTACACGAGAGTATTTTACGTTACACCGACCAAGGGGGATAATAAAATGTTAGTAAATAATTTCTTCTTTTAAAAAAATCAGATTTATTGTCATCTGGATATGTAGCATACGACTACAGATCGAATGATCACCTGTTCAAGCCCGACTGTGCCTCACCATTTTATTTTAATTTTTCTTATTAATGAATTCAATTAAGGATAAAAGAAGAGATACTATTTAAAATCGCCGCAAATCATTTGT
>NC_136510.1:27708226-27710726 GCF_053919585.1 Euprymna scolopes
AAAAAATTAAAAGATGAAAAATCATAGCAATAATATGCGACAACTATTACAATTGATGATCACTGAAATAACATTAGGGCTACTTGTTACAAGAAAAAGTGTCCCCTTTTCTTGTAAGTAAGAACATTAGATAAGTGAAAATGAGATTGGGATAGACCGAGATTTGAACCGTGTAAGCAAGGTTCAGAATAGATTCAGATTGGAACGTTAGAATGTAGCTATTGTTTGGAAATAGATATTGTAAACAGAATTTATTTGTTCAATTCTTTTTATGAAAACTGAATTGAAATAAGGTCAGCTAGAGAAGAACGAGCAATAGAAATGAAATATATTGAAAAATAGGTTAGTGAGAATTATTTGTTGCAGAAGTGTGTTTTGGAAATGTATGTTTGAGCCACGTGAGGTCGTCATGTTTGAAACCACACGTCTGACGTCATAGCAGAAAGGAATTCTCATTATAGGAGCTAGTTTGAGTCGAAGATCAGAGACGGTCGAGTCCGGATCGAACAACCAGCAGAGTCGGTTGGACAGAGACGACAGGATCAGAGGAGGGTCCCTTTAGAGGCGAAGGGAGAACATTTAATCATGTAGTACGACTTTGAATTCCTTGACGTCATCATCATTCGACCGGTCCATCTATATATATAAAAGCGAAAATGTATGTATGTATGTATGTATGTATGTACGCTTTTCCTCGATGTCCACAAAAGTCTTCTTTCAGAGAAGCGCTTGCTCGGTTCACAACTTCTTAAAACTTTTTATATCATCTATAAATTGTAATATCTCAGAGTTATCCACGGAGCTCGCCTGTCTATTTAATTTTATTGACTTTCAAACGTTAATTATTCCACATTTCCCGCATCGGCACGCGTTAGATTCGGTTTTCGGTATTAAAAAAAAAGCGAAACTCGACTCTAATCACAGGCCGTCAGGCCGCTTGCCCGCGCGCCCTTCGGGGCCCGGGTGACATGATCAAAGTGTAGTATCTGTTCCGACAGATGCTGCAAGCTATGACTAGCTAGGACTAGCTATGACTAGCAAAGACCAGATGTGGGGGCAACCCCACATGCTTGACCTTTAACCAGCTCCCATTTCCCTCCTCTCGGGAGCTGGTCCCCATTTTCCCTTCCCCTTCCCTTGACTCCTCACATTAAAAATTGGCCTTGTGCCTAATTTGCTCGGTGGGGGAGCAAATAAATACAACAGGCCGTCAGGCCGCTTGCCCGCGCGCCCTTCGGGGCCCGGGTGACATGATCAAAGTGTAGTATCTGTTCCGACAGATGCTGCAAGCTATGACTAGCTAGGACTAGCTATGACTAGCAAAGACCAGATGTGGGGGCAACCCCACATGCTTCACCTTTAACCAGCTCCCATTTCCCTCCTCTCGGGAGCTGGTCCCCATTTTCCCTTCCCCTTCCCTTGACTCCTCACATTAAAAATTGGCCTTGTGCCTAATTTGCTCGGTGGGGGAGCAAATAAATACAACAGGCCGAAAGCCAGTTGTCTCAAGAGAGCTAAGTAACGTTTGTTCAATGTCGATTTCGTCACATCAGACTGTAGCTTTCATTTCACTCCTCCTAATAAACAGGGAGTGGGTTTTTAAAAACAAACCGATTTATTGACCTCATTCAAAACTGTCCCGCACAAAATGATTACTGCTGAATACCTATCGCCGTCACGTCAATCAAAAACGCGCACCTGTTTTTTTTAACACTTTACTATTTTCCAACTGCGCGTCGTGAAGGCTTCGTTTTTTTTTTTTCAAGGGCACCTGTTTTTTTCACATTTTTGGGGTTTTTTCACATACCCCGAAAAACACCCGGGCAACGCCGGGTACCCCTCGCTAGTCTGATAATAAAGTTATCATGTTTTTTGTAAAACTGTGTTGTGTCATAATTCAACAGCAAAAGGTAATGTGCGAAACATCCTTAATATGAACTTTGTCTCCCTCACTCCATCATAAGTAAAGGCTGTCCCCTCCTGTGTTAAAAGAACTGATCACCCTCTCTCCTCGCTATACGTGTTAAGAAGAAACACCCCAGAAATGTATGAATGTCTCTTCACCTCATCACATCAATATGAATGTCCCCATCATATCTCTTTAATATGAAATCCCCGGCTATACAACATATTGTGAATTCGTGAAAACTAATTGATTCAGCGATTGTAGGACTTACTTGTGAAATAATTTTTCAACGAAAGGGAAATTAAAAAAAAAATTTTTAATGTTAAAACATCTTCAAAGAATATATATATATATATATATATGATGATGATGATGATTGCAACGTCTTGTCAGACGAGTGCCACTCCCTCAGACACTTAATATCCATGAGCCTAAAAATGACTTTTTTTTTTCTTAGTCCTACTGGTGAATTCACACGCTCAAGCAGGAATGATACTGAAGACGGTCATTGAGATCAATTATTACATGTTTCCAGTATTTCAAGCCTCCACACGTCACAACTTTTCCATCGCCACATGACCATTTTTATAGACA
>NC_136510.1:27715726-27718226 GCF_053919585.1 Euprymna scolopes
AATCTTTTTTACGTAAAATTTGTTTTAATCCTACCCACCACAAATATTTTTATTCTAAACAACGGTAAGTCTTCGGGACAAGATCAAAGTGTAGTATCTGTTCTTCAGATGCTGCACTTCAATTTCTTGTTCTCTGTCAGTGGAGGAGAAATCCTTCACGACTGAGACAATTTTTATTTTTGTTCCTTTTCTCCACATTAAAAAACGACCCTGGTGTCTAACTCTGTTCTGTGGGGAGGCATTGTAAATAGGAACAACGGTAAGTCTATATTGGACACAGAGTTATGTCCCTTTAATATAGTCTAAATATAAAAAATAATTTCGAACCAATTCAAGCATTCTCTCCAATTAGATTTTATTTTTTTTATAAAAAAGCAACAATTCACCCAAAAAAAAACAAAAAACAAAAAAAAACAAAAAGCAAAAAAAAAAGGTGAATCAGAATCAGGTATTGTTTTTATCGAACAAAAGCTATTGATCACAAAAATTGGGAAAGAGACATCATTATAAGCATCATCATAATTATATTTGGTTTATCATCCATTTTACATACTGGTATGTCTAACAAAAATTAACCTCCAAACTAACCTATCTCTGACCAGGTCTTTATTTATCCCTCTTTTTCTCAAGTCCATTTTAATCATTTCCTCCCATGTTTTCTTTGATATTCTCCTGTGAACTGGATTTGCTGCCTTTACTCTTCTACATCAATTGACGCAGGAACTTTCATCCATTCTTTCAATATAACAATACCATCAACGTCTCCTGTTCCGCACACATCTTTCTATCCTGTTCGAAAACCAGGAAAGAGGCATCAGCATCATATTTCGTTTATCATCTGTTTTACATCTTTCCATGCATTAGACAGCTTTAAAAAAGTGATTTTCAAATAGATCTATCTCTGGCCAGGTTTTTATCCCTCTTCTCTCAAATCCACTTTTAGTGTTGGGACAATTAATCGGAATCGGGAATCGAAAAAATCGGAGCTTTTTGGGATATCAGAATCGGAAAAATGTGAGCCTATTTTCCGATGCCAAAAACCGATTCCTTAAATTATCTTTTTTGTTAGATTTTGGTTTAAGAAACATCTTCCACTGCATGTAGTAATAATAGAATAATAAATATCCATTGATTTAAGCTTCCAGTAGGACTAAATCTCTAGACCCCCCCATCCCCTCACAAGTGTGTTTTTACGTTTGAAAAAATATAGGGACATTTAAGATGTGTTTTTACAATAATAACACTTCTATAGTTAAATATTTAGAGATGCATAAAGAATCGGAATCGGAATCGGTAATTGTATCGGAATCGGGAAAAATATTGGAATCGTCCGATTACTATATATATATATATATATATATAGGTGTATGTTCGTGTACATTTTTCTATCGCTTTCATTTATTTTTTTCTCTTTTTTCCATATTCTTACCTTAGAGTCTTCTCCCCTTCTCTCTCCTTTGCTTTGATTACATGTTTATTTTCTTTATACTTTAAATCATATTCTCTCTCTCTCTCTCTCTCTCTCTCTCTCTCTCTCTCTCTCTCTCTCTCTCTCTCTTGCTCGCTTTCTCTCTTTCTCTTTCGCACACACACACATACACTTGCCTCTTCCTATTACTCCTCCCCCCCCTCTGTCTTTCCTATGTTCCTTACCTTCGCTGTTCCAGTCGGACTGTGTGTCTCCCCGTTTAATTAAGACAGGACATTAATTACAAATGATTAATTCATTACATGATTAAAATATGGGGCCACCAGACGAAGGGAGGGGGCCGCCATGTCGATATGTGCTGTGAGGGAACAGCTGTTGAATAAGGTTGGGGTCCGGCAAGGGATGATTGCTTTGTTCCTTTGAACAAAAGGGCCGGCTCGATAGATGGTTGGCTGAATGTCCGTCCCAGGTTAAAGAGTGCAATAAAAAGCACACTCACAAATTGGAGAGGGGGGTCAAGCGAATAAATAAATAAATAATAAGGAGGATGAAACAGACTGGGCAAGGAAGAACAAGAACAAGGTTTGGCGAGTGTGTCTGTGCGACATATCAACCCTTTTATTAAAATTGTTTAATAATGAAAGATAATGCTGAGATATCTTGTAGAAGAACCTTAACAAAAACTTAGCTTACCCAGAATGCTATTCGCAGGAAGAAAAACGGTGGACATTTTGGAGCATAGACAACAAAACGAAAAAAAAATGGGCATAAAACAAATACTTGACGAAGTAAGGAATACGGAGCCTCAACCGACTTCAATGTGAAAAAGTAAACAAAAAGGTCACATTATGGTCGACACCGGTTTCACTTCGACTTTCGCACACACATCGCCTCTATAAACAAGAGAGGGTTAGTTTTTTGTTTTGTTTTTTTGCTTTTTTTTGTTGTTGTTTGTTTGTTTTTTATATATTTACACAAACTTCAAATTTAGATTGAAATTTTTATTAAAAATAATAATAACGCGTTACATTATTCATTCGCAACCAAGATTAATTTTTATGTAGAGTGCGT
>NC_136510.1:27723226-27870726 GCF_053919585.1 Euprymna scolopes
AACGAACCAAGTATATTTTTATGCAAATTGTAAAAAAGGTTGACTGGTCTCTACAATTATATAAATGCAACTTTGTCTGTGTGTGTCAGTTCGTTCTTTATAGATTCCGAAATGGCTGAACAGATTTTCTTTAAAATTTACAGAACTTTAGTGTATAAGTCTCGGAGTGATCTTAGTTAAGTTTTGTCTCAGAATAATCCCGATAATTATCGATAATCGAAACCGTTATTTTAATTTATCTATCATCGGTAAAGCCATTTTTTTCCATATCGTCGCTTAGTAACAATAATAAAAAAAATGGGTCATGAAAATTCTGTTGTGGGTAAGTTGACAGCGTGTTTTTTGTTTTTTTTGTTTTTTTCTCTTTCTTTGCATGACGTGGTTTGTACGTCCTAAACTCCGCACGTAAATTTCTTAATTTTTTTTTATTAACTGCAAAGAATTTTATAAGACTTGAAAATTTACGTGTTCTTTTTTATTTTTATTTTTTGCATAACCTGGTCTGTAGGTTAAAACCCCGCACGTAAAACTCCAGCTATTGCACCCAAGTCATAAGGATATATTTTTTAAATTTTATTTTGGAAATCAGAACTTTATAATCGATACAAAATTGACTCTATAATAATATATAGGAAACCTGCATAAATTAAAATATCATATTTAAGCGTATTTTACGGCCGAGTTACGCTGGGCGTCCCTGCTAGTAAATAATAAATTCTTATGTCTATAGACATGGTGATCGTCTATCTCTACTATTATATAAAAAGAACTTTTTGTGTCTGTGTGTCTGTGAGATCGTTCCCTATGGATTCGAAAACGACAGAGTGGATTTCTATGAAATTTCACACAAAGCTACTTTATGTGCCTGGCAGTGTTCTTAGATATGCTTTGTATCTGAATGTCTTAGATAAGCATCGATAATCGATAATCGAAATAATCCGATAAAAGAAGGAACAGGAGATTTAGATCAAAGTTAACACCTTACGCAGCCTAACATCACGAGTGCATTTGAGAAGTTTTATTAACACACGAGCCGAAAATAGTGTAAACTTAGTCACTGCGATAGGCATGTGAAGGTGCATCGCGATGGGTTCTCAATTAGAGCAGACAATCAATCGATTTGATTGAAAAATGGGCTATTTATTTCGATGACAATAAAATATGCGAGGGTAAAACATTCGTTGATCATCATTCAATCCCGTGCAACGTCGTGTCACTCCGCTAGCATAATACTAAAACAGAATGTTTTAGGTTGTAAGAGAAATGGGGGAATGAAACAAGAAGGGGTAAGAGGAGAGGAATATATGTTTATGAATGAGTGAGAAGAGGGTGAATAGAGCGAGTAACTATTCAGCAACAGAAAAGAAGATTGAAATGGTGATATAAATAAATAACGTAAATAAAGAAAGTGAAAAGACAATGATGTACAACGTAACAATGATGACCCAACGAGTCTCGGGTCGTATACGTTAAGAATGAAAACGTGTAGAATAAAAAGGGGGGGGAGACAATGAAAGTCAGAAAAAAAAGTGTCTAGCATTTCGAACGCGGTGGTTTAACTCAGGACGTACAGATTAGGATCGAAAATCACGTACATGCAGTGGCAACAGGGAGAGGACGAAGCGGACAGTTTATTGTTAGTTAATGATGACGATTGCTACCGCTGCGACCACTTAACTTTCACGAATTAATACGTATGACGCGTCCCCCTTAAGCCATTAACATTGACCATGCATGTAATTTGAACAGCGTATCAATTTCCATGTAGCGGTCATTTTTTGTCGGATTCATTTATTTCAGAGTATGTTTGTTTTTTGTTGTTGTTTGTTTGTTTGTTTGTTTGTTTTTGTTGTTCTTTTATTAATGGGACAGTATGAAATGTACCTTGGATTTACTTCCGGCAGCCTTGTAACTCTCGCGTCCAATCTTTTTTTTATCTTTTAATCTACACATGCCATGAGTGATCTCTGACAAAGGGGGAAGAATTCCTGTTTTCTAGACCATAATCTAGCAAACACATCATTGGAGAGTTTTTTTGTTTGTTTTGTTTTTTTTTACTTTGAAAGAGTATTTTTAAATTCCTTACATCTATACGAGATGCACACAGATGTCCGAGTGAGCTCTACCAGGAACTTTAGTCGGTAGAAAATGTTCTCAGATTTAGCTGCGGACACACGATCAGCCTTTTTGTTAAAGAAGAGCTAAACATTCCTACCCCAGTAGCAGAACTAAACGAGGCCAGCTTTCCCTAAGTTAAAGCAAAGCGTTAAGAACGAACAGCCCCGTTCCACCACCTGCTGCAGCAGGGAGGTTGCGATGGCTAAGTGGTTAATGACACGGACTGACAACCTTTGTATCCCAAGTTCGAATCCAGTTCGTTTCACAAAATTCACTTTTTACTTAGGATGTTGGCAACCTTCACATGCTCCCTTTCGTAATTACGCGATATCCTACTAGAAAGAATTCTTAATAGGAAGATATCGAGGAAACGAATGCCAACGGCATCATCGTGAATGATGATCAAAAACAACGACAGATACTGCGGCAATGCTGGGAAGCAGAAATGGTACCCCAGAAGATGCCTAACGAAAGCATCAGCAGACTGTACAATAATGACGTGGCAATAAATGCAATAGAATGTCCCACGATAGTGTTGTTGGGAAGGTCTTCGCCCTTTTCTACGATTATTTGCCGGGGAGAGTTTCTTCGTTTGTCGTGAGAACGTTTCTTGAAATTGTTGTTACCCCCAGGGGGCAGTAACTAGCTCCCCGGATGTTCGACACGATCAAACGATATGCACATTCCCCTACCACGAGGCGTCTATATGACATCGACTATAACCGGCTACGTGTCGGCTGGTGTGGCTCTGGTTGTCATTACGGGCAGCATTCCTATTGTCGTTAATGACAGGCTTTCTTCATGACAGGAATCGCTTCTCTGAAAATTGAACGCTTCACAAAATAGCAAACAAAGGCGTTTATTTTTTTTTTATAAAAAATATTGATTCTTTTATTTTAACACTGGATGAGCATATTAAAACTGGCCCAACACGTGCGTCGCTGATGCGTTAGCAGCCAAACTGCTACCATCCGTCGTAGATGGAATTCAACCTCCAACTATTTTGAATTCTCCTCTCTTTCAATGAATAAATAAAGAGAAGGATAGTGAAAGAGAGAGAGAGAGAGAGAGAGAGAGAAAGACATATGCATAGAATTTGACGCAAGCGCAAAATAAAATGTGATTTTTTTCTCGATCTGTCGTCATCCTATCACCTCTTCGCACCCGGCTACAAAATATCACTTGTCAATCACTTACGTTTACAGCGTCAACCTTTAAATATGTGCACTCACTGAGTTTGTGTTTACCTCCCCATTAGAACCGAGTAAGTTTGGTACAAGGTTGAGCTGGGGCTCCCTCGAAAAGGGTTCTTACCCATTGTTTCACAACCTGGTTCGTCCTCGATAGGCTACAGTTGCTTACAGAGTGTGTATACCCTGAAGCTCAGTGTGTGTTTAAAGCAGAAAGAGCAACCGTGGACATAATGTTTCCTTACGAAAGCTCTAGGAAAAATGCCATGGATAGAAACAAGCACGTCTTAATCCACCTGGCCAAGACCTTCGATCATGTCAGCAGAAAGAAACTTTCATTTCGGCTGCAGAAGATTAAATGTCCCCAGACTCCTGAAAATTATCACATCTTTTTATGACATGGTTTTTTCCATGGACCCTTTTCCAAAAGCGGGTTGAGATAGGAGTACGTACTTTCCCCGATACTCTGACATTTTCTTCTATCTGCTGTTGTCGTACGTCTTCAACAAGGCAAGGATGAAGTGTACCTCCATATAAGAAGCAGTGGCAGCACCTTTGTCCCCTTCAAGTAAAAACCAAAGTAGAGAAGCTACTTAGACGTGAGATGTTCCTCGCTGATGATGCAGTACTGACGACACGCGCTAAAGAAATATTGCAATGGCTCTCAACTGCTTCTCGCGCGCATGCAAATAGTTTAGCATGACCATCAGCCTAAAAAAAACTAACATCTTCGGCCAAGATGTAAGTAGTACACCAAACATGACCATTGGTGACTACATATTAAATGCTGTCGAAAATTTTACATAACTCGGCATTACTATCTCCATCACCCTCACCCCGCAGAACTTATTTTTTTTTAAATCGCATAAACTGTTTCGATGTTTTATATATATATATATATATATATATATATATATATATATATATATATATATATATATATATATATATATATATATAAAATGTTAAAAGTCCAAGTATGCTTCTAGAATAGTGCTTTCAAGTTATGAGGGCTTTTTGAAGCATGAAAACGACTTTATTTTTTTATTTTTTTATTTTTTATTTTTTTTTTTATATTTCAAGCGGTCCCCCGCTCTTGGTCACAAAAAGTATCGGAGTGAAAATGAAAGACGTTGAAAAAACTGGAAATTTTTAGTCTAAAGAGCAGAGTATATTATTAGTAATTTTATTATATATATCCATATATATATATAAACGAGAAGCCATTGTTGCATAATGTAAGAGGAAGCGAGAGCGAGTTTCCCATCGTGCAGTGGGAATGTGACGTCATGGATCCGATGACTTCTGTTATACTTTTTTGCTCATTCTTTCGAATTCGGGATTTCATCCTCCTCTGACCTGTGTCAGTCATTGGCTGATGGTTAAGCCGCTGCTGATCCTTAAAAATAACCATGGCTCACAGAGATGGCGTTTTCGGAACTTGCGGTCAATAAACTAAGTGAATTCTTGTAGTTTATTTTCGGACACTTCCTTATGAATAAACTTTAACATCTTGTCTTAAAATAATTAAAGCGTTGACGTCATAAATTTATGATTTAGGTCATGTTTCAAAACATCAATTCAAATAGAGACTTACACAAGACTCCTCGCCCTTGGATCAGAGTGAAGTATAATTCTGTTTGGCCATAAAAAAACATTTTCCCACTATTACCTCTTTCAGCAGAAGTATTGATTCAATCCTAGAACATCCACACCAAAAAATGATTACGGGACGAAACACAGAATATATATATATATATATATATATATATATATATATATATATACGTTTTATTTTATTACAGTATCTTTCTGTAAAATTACATTATTGTTTCAGCTACCCGGCCGTTTTTTGGCCGTCTATAGCTTCCTCAGACTTTTACAAGTTTCTGTACAAATAAAACGCATATTTGCTCTACAACAGTATTGAGCACTTTCTTCAGTTTTTATTAATTACCATTTCTACTAAATATATATATATATATATATATATATATATATATATATATATATATATATATATATATAAAATAACAATTACAATTAAATTTACCAAAATGATCCAAGATGGTAAAACTAAAGTATATTATAAATATAAAAGAATTAATATTTATAAGTAATCTCAACCGGATGTAAAAGCTCGATAAAACCAAATAGGAGATAGAGCTTATAATAAGAGCAAATAGTTAATAAAACATGTTAAAAAAATTTGAAAAAGAGTTAAAGACATATTTAATTTTAAAAAGGAAACACTTAATAAGTGGGTCGTCCTTACTTTCCTTCTCATCAGAGGGTAGGAATTAGCAAAATGCGGGATCGGATTTTGCATACAAAAGTATTTGATGAAACCTCAAGTAAGTCAAAGATCTTACTTGATAACAAAAAGTGAAGCAGAGAGAACATGGCGAAGAAAAGGGTGATTTTCAAAGTGTTTTTAATATGTTTTATTAACTGTTTGCTCTTATATATATATATATATATATATATATATATATATATATATATATATATATATATATATATATTAGTGTTGGCACTATTAATCTGAATCGGGAATCGGAAAAATCGATAAATTTGGGAGTATCAAAATCGGTATCGGAATTGAAAAAATTGGTACTTATTTTCAGATGCCAAAACGATTCATTTAATTGTTTTGTTTTTTTTTATTTGATTTTTTTAAAGCAAAATCTTCCATTCCTAATGATAATGATAAAAGAAATATTTATTGATTTTTAAATACCAGGAAAGGAAAGCTAAAATCGATAGATCATCCTCCACAAGTGTAATTTTAGGATGTTAAGGAAAATATCTGCAGATACGAATCGGAACCAGAATCGGAAATTGTATCGGAATCGGGAATTTAGTACGGAATCGGGAAAAATATTGGAATCGTCCCATCACTAATATACGTATACATATATATGTGTGTGTGTGTGTGTGTGTGTGTGTGTGTGTGTGTGTGTGTGTGTGTGTGTGTGTGTGTGTGTGTGCTAGCAAAGATAATTGCACTTCACGCGAGACTTTATTATAAGCTCGGTTATACTCGAGAGTACAGCAAAGTCCCGACCTTAACATTTGACCTCGCGCGGAGACTCTCCTCATGTCTATCTTGTTCAGTAGTGTGGGTTGTAGGAAAGTACACATACATAAGCTATGACCTTGGAAAATGGTGTGCACCATCCCTAGGTGGAGGATAATCATCATTCCAGGTTTGGTCGTGATCTATCCAGTGGTGTGGGCTGTAGGAGAGTTGTACACACAGACACACGAACGTCCAGGTAGATTGTATCTAAATCAAGGATGATCAGATTGATCAAACCCACGGGTACTCCTACGAGATACTTTAATGCATAGTACAAATAGATTTCATCCTAACCAAGATTAATCAAAGCGGCTAGAAGTACAACCGGTTGTTGTATACATACTATATTTACGGGATACGACACAGAAAAGTTTATAGTTTTGATACTGATTTTCAGTAATTACTTTAACAGTGCTCAATACGTGAGTAGAATTTGGTAGAAAGTTATGAAACTATATATGGCAATTAAGCTACACAGAATTTTACGCGTTTCATCCTTGTGAGGATTAGCCTGATGGATCCTCACGAAGGTGATACGCAGAAAATTATGTGTAGCTTAATTGCCATATATACTTCTTCATAAATCTCTCTCTTTCTCTCTCTCCCTCTCTCTCTTTCTCTCTCGCTCACTACGTGATCATGAAAATGCACAACTCTTTGTTGTGTGTGTGTGTGTGTGTGTGTGTGTGTGTGTGTGTGTGTGTGTGTGTGTGTGTGTGAATATATATGCATATATGCATTCACGGGGCTGAGTCATAATTTCGGATATCGGAGATGCACGTGTCACCAAGATGAGATTGCACTGGATACGTTTCGAACGGACGGAAAAGCCTTCGTCAGTGCGAACACATAAAAACGCATTCCGAGCGTCTACTGTCTCTCACCGCAATCGTTTCTAATCCCGATAATTTTTGCCGAACACTCTGCGGCCTTCTCGCATTACACATGCTCTGATCTGTGGCGTTAACCGTTTACTCCCGCCAATCGACCGACCACACTCTTGCCGACAGGCCAGGTTTGGGATGACGGCGGCTGTAGATTAGAGGAGAGAGAGAGTAACAAAAAAAAAACTCATCTCATTCCCCTCTCTCTCTCTCCTTCTCCCTCTTTCCCTCTTTCTCTTTCTCTCTTGCTTGCTTGCTCTCTCTCTATATATAAATATATATATATATATATAATGATTTAGTTATCCACATACAGTACTGTTTCGTTGTATTACAACTCATCAGTGTGGCTAGGCAAACATCTTTCCCCAGCTGTGGATCGAACCTACAACCATCGAGTTGACAGTCGGCAACTCTACCCACAAGGCTACAAATCAATGCCCGCAAATTTCCCTCATCAAGTGCCTATTTAAAAAGTACTTGTCTGTCGCTTCACGGTGCTCGAACTGCTGGTTTGTTTACAAACTAACAGACAGTGAGCTATATATATATATATATATATATATATATATATATATATATATATATATATATATATATATATAAAGATTTGACAATAATAAATATAGCAATTAAGCTACACAGGATTTTCCGCGTTTCATCCTCGCGAAGATTCGTCAGGCAATAACCTGACGAATCCTCACATTGATGAAACGCGGAAATTTTTGTATAGGTTACTTGCCATATATTTAAAAAAAAAAAACTTACTACGTAGTTCTACTCACGTATAGAGCACTGTCGAAGTAAATACTGAAAATAGATACATAAATTTTATGTAGACACATAAAAAGTATATATTTTTTCTGTGGAAATATGTTTGGGTTTTTTTTTTCAAGTATATTTCACCTTATATTTATATCAATCTTTGACTCATGAAGCTTAATGTAATCAGAGAGCACAAACAAACAAATGACAAAAAATATATTCCAAATTTAATTATGTTGACCATCTTACAATTCATTCCTTTAAGTACGTTGACATTCACAATTCTTGGCAGTACCTGTTTCGTAGGGAAAAGTAATTTATTAAATTATTATATCAATCAATGAATCTATTTTGCTCTTAATTCTCCAGAAAAAAATAATACTTATCAATCCATTTAAAAAAAAAGGAAAATGTATATGGGCATGACTACAAATTCTGAAAATTGAAAGAGAAGTTACAGTTATATTTTTTTTTATTACGCCAGTTTGAATTTTCAAAATATATATTACTAGCAAAAGCACCCATCGTTGACTGGGTTCAAAAATAGCCTACAGAAAATGGACTTTGATTTATGAAAGTATGATAGGTTATGAAAAGGAAGGGTTGTAAAGAGATAGCTTCGAATTTTGGGGTATCAAAACCAAACCAAAACATGATGAAAGTAAAAATAAAATAGATAAACCCCATAATTTATTATACCATACCTGTTCACACTGAAACACTTATCACAATATTTTGTGGATCTATATTAAAAAAAACTTGTTAAACTTTGTGACATATTTCCATTCTATGCGATCAGGCGCGAACGAACACCCCATAATTTTATTATACCATATTTCTTCAAACTGAAACATAATCATCGCAGATAAATATGAAAAGTCTTTATTAAAGTTTGTGCCTATTTTCATTATATGGAGGCCAGGCGCGAACGCAGACCCCACAATTTTATTATACCATCCCTATTTAAGTTAAAACATACTTATCAAAGTATTCTTATGTACATCTATATCAAAAACCCTTGTAAACGTTTTTTGTTTTTTCATTTTTTATTTCCATACTTTGTGGGCCAGGCGGGAACGCAGACCCCACAATTTTTATGAACCACTGTTCTGCCAAATCAAACATACCCATTCCTGATCCTCGATACATCTTCTATCAGTATATGTAATCAGTTTTTTAAAATAGTCAACCATATAGGAGCCTATTCGTGACCAGACACACACACACACACACACACACACAGACGTTCAGCTTTATATTATAGATTCAAGCATTAGCGTGTTTAAATATATGGTTAAGTGTTAGTTTCACTAATTTAGAACTGCTTTAAAGCTTCACCGCTCACTCATTTTACGACCAAATTTCAAATATTTTTTACTGTTCATAGGTCACCTTCATGGGAATTAGTCCAGTGAGAGAAGGTTACAAAGTTGTAACACTCCTTCTGAAGCTGAGTCTGGGTCTCTTTTGACTTATGGGCCGGCGCCGAGTTTGTCAGCGACCACCTGATTGTACCAGGGGTTCACCACACTCTTCAGAACATCACGGTACACTTTAGACGTCGGGTACCATAATGTGGTCCTCACACCAAAAACCATAACCGTGGATCGTCCGATGCGTTAATTTGTGCCATCGGACTTGCATTTTGAGGTTGCTGACAATGGTCCTGTTGTCTTAACTTAGATCCGTAGAGAGCATGAGTTGTATAGCGGCGCATCTCCGATCTCGCTCGTTGAACATTGTGTCACTTTCAGACATTATAGAAGGCTTCTATCGCTCTTGGGATTTGTACACAACTGGCCAACTATCAGATGGTCTGCATAAAAGAAAGAAAACTGTTTTTCATCAAACGGAAATGGAAGCACGTCGTCTTTTCTAGGGCGATAATGTTATCGTTGAATCCTGTATCTATCTATCTATCTATCTATCTATCTCTTTTATCTATCTATTTCTTATATCCAACCATCTCTATTTTTTTATCCATCTATCTCTTTTCATCTCTCCGTCTATTAATTTCGTTCTATCTATATGTATCTTGCTATCTGTTCATCTATTCTTTTCTATCCATCCATGTCTATTTCTTTCTATATATCTATATCTTTTATCTATATCTTTTATCTATTTCCTTTATCTATTTCTTGCTATCGATCTATCTATCTCTCTGTCTATCTATATCTCTCTATCTTTATCTTTCTTTCAATCGCACTCTCTCTTTCTACCTATATCTTTTTATCTTTCTGTCCTTCTCTCTGCTTCTCTCTCTCTCTCTCTCTCTATCTATCTATCTATATATCTATCTATCAATCTACCTATCTCCCCTCTCTCCCTCTCCCTCTCTCTACCACATCCGACAATCAGTTTAACGTTGAGTAGGGAGTAACCGATAAGTCAGGCCCCTGGGGGCGCCTACAGCTAATTTGGGTGGCACTCTCTCACTCTGTCCTCTTTCTATCGGAAGGTCAGTTGAAAATTTGATGATTGGCAGGCCGGTTTGAACCCATCTCCGTTGAGGGCCTGACACAAGCAGATCACTTGTCAATCAAATTTCGCCATTCAATCGTCGAACGCCAAACTCTCAATGGCTGCCCGGGCCAATGGATCAGAACGAGGCTGAGGGAATAATTCGCAATGGTCTGAAACTTTTTTTAATTCGAACAATTGTATAACCGTCTGAAAAAGATTAAAATAAAACTAAGATAACAATTGAAACTATTTAATAAGTAGGAAAAAAAAACAGTCACATTATTATTTTTTAATAACAAAAAAAGAAATATTGAATTGAAATATTTTCTGAACAAAAAGATGGCCGTCTGAAACAATTTTAATAAGGTCTATCGATGTCAATGTTACACTATGCAAAAACATATTTTGTAACCCGATAAAAATGTTTTATTTAAAAAAAAATGATTTAAAAACGAGGCTGTTAGAATATTTCTAGCGATAACCGGAAGAAGTTTTATTACTTTTTTTTTACATATCTTTTTGGCTAAACTGTCAAATTTCTTTCAAATGTTTCCATGGTTGATAATTGAAAGTTGGTAAAATATGTTCTTTTCTTTATATTTATGTGTTAATGGAGTTCAGAAAGAAGCAAATGGGACTTTTTTTTTTCATTTAGTTTTCTTTGTCGTACATGAGTGTCTTTCAAATGGAAAGAAAAACAGACATATTTTTATGTAGGTATTGCAAATGAATAAAAGAAATATTGAATTGAAATATTTTCTGAGCAAAAAAAAAAAAAAATCAAAAACGACCGGCTAAAAATGTTTTTAATAAGTTTTTCCAAGTTAATTTTACACAAAAACATATTTTATAAGATGCTTTTCGTTGTGTGTGTGTGTTTTTTTTTTATTATTAAAAAAATGATTTTAAAACGAAGCTGCTGGAAATATTTTTTGCGATGACCGGAAGGAGCTTTATTTCATTTTTATATATCTCTTTGACTACGCTGTCAAATTTGGTTTGAATGTTTCGATAGTTAATCGTTATAATTGCGTCTGTCCAGTCTCGAAAGACAATTCCACCTGTAAGTATAGCTGCGCGTATAATTGTAAGGCAAGGGTTGAACAATCGACAACCGCACCTCTACTGAATCGACAGTGTTTGATTCTCGTGGCAAGGAGAAATCCATTACGACTGGAAACAATGCCGAGATAAGTGAAGAGCACATACAGCACCTGAAATTCCCAAATGGTCACCCGTTTTAATACTGACTAGAATGAATGGTACGAGCCAGTACAACTAGTTCGACTAGACATTCAAGGGAGAATTTCCAATTTTGATGAGTTCAAGTTCAAATAAACGGCTACAGCACTTTTTTCGTCGACATTTTTACAAAGTCATCATACGCCTTGCAGTGACTAAGCTTAATTTGAATGGCGACGATGTCGTATGTTACAGAGGGCGCAGCGACTAAACCGTGCGCTTTTTTTTCGCTTCCTTTTCCTTGTAGCGTTACAGGTTCAAACCTGCTTGCCTGCCTGTCTGCTTGCTTACTATTCCTTTTATTTATTTTTTATTTTTATTTTTTTGCACTAGCATGGGTACTCGCTGTTATTATCATTTTTTTAGGGGGTTGGTTAATTTTTTGTTTGTTTGTTTGTTTGTTTGTTTGAAACATTTTTTAGGGCTCCGTTGCTCAATATCCTTACCATGAGACCTTTCTACACCCGGGCAACGCCAGGTACCCCCGCTAGTCTACTATATAAATCTCAGTCGCCTGTGTTTGTGTGTTTGTGTGTTAGTGTTTGTATGTTCGCTAAAAACTTTTGCCATTCACATCGAACTGGCATGAACCAGGTGCCGATCTCTCAGACACATAATATCGAAAACTTAGAAAAAAATCATTAATTATTTAATGTAGAAATAGTGTTTTGTTTGAAGAGGGACAAGTAAAAATCTTAATTTCGACGCTGTTTGTTAATCACGCAACCACAAACGGTCGATTCGTTGTTTCATTTTAAAAAGCTAAATTTGCAGCGTGATAACATTGGTGACGTCTTGGTCTAATCTATAGCGTGTTCGCTTACAAAATTTAACTTTTGCAAGTTTACGCCCAACACGCTGCATTTTTTTTTCTTTTGATAACGTTTTCTCTCTCCTATCTTTTAACTTCTCAACTGTCTTACGTGCACCTACCACGATGCCTTTTTTTCTTTTAATAACACGATAAGCCCTCCTTTTCTTTTTTCTTTTAATAACACCTAAGCCCTCCTTTTTATTGACTCTATTAAAATATTATATTTAACGGTATTTTACGACCGAAGTGAAAAATAAACCTCAGTTAATTGTTTTTAAAATTGCATTGTGATTTTCGTTTGGAAGGAGAACTCCTTTGTTGCAGTACTGACTGAATCAAACAATCTTCGACGCGTAGAACGAGTGGGGCGAATGTAACAGCGCAGACATGCGTATTGCGGTTGTATGCAAATGCTGAGTCATGTGCGAAGTGACGTCACGGCGAGGAAGAAAAGAAAAACACATTAAAAGAAGAACTTGTGCGCACAGCGACGGTCACGTTAGGAACGTGAGTGATGTCACAGCCGTAACGAGAAATCACGCGTGGCGGGAGAATAAGAAATAAAAAAAAATTTTTCGTAAAACCTGGCACAGCGAATTGAATTTCTTTTTCTAATTCCTTGTCTTTGTATCTTTTGCGGCGGAGTCTACAACGTGTTGGGCTTCGGGTGTTTATATGCTACCACTATGTAAACGTGTACAACGAGTGGGCGGTTACAGCCTGTGCAGTGAACGCGCACGTTCAGGTTAATAGAGAGAGAAAGAGAGAGAGAGAGGGGCGAGGGAGAGATAGAGAGAAACACATGTAGATAGACGGATAACTCGTCTGGCAACACTGTGTAAACCCATCACCAATTGGAAACACCGCCCTCGTCACATTTTTCTCTGCTTAACGCGTCGCCAGAAATGAGAAAAAAAATCTTTGTCTGAAGATCATATGGTTTTGCCACACAAAGTTTTCCATTCAAGCAAGGCCTTTCGTTATGCAACAATGTTTTCTGGTTACCAGACTTCAGCTATTGTTATGTAATTAGTCTTCTGGAAAACACCGGAAAGTAAAATAATCGATTATTTTGATGGGCATTATAATGGTCGATAAATCATGACTGTAATTGTTAGGTAGGAAAAAAAATGCTATCGATACGAAAAGTTGAAATACTTACATTTAATAGTTCCCGGGAATGGTAACGTAGGAATGCTAAAACAAAAACAAAAACAGAATGTTAGAAGAACATAAACAAAATACGTGACGAAGGTAGATCATCCTATTTGTGTCTTGGTCACTTGAATTTAATGACGTAATGATATTGCTTGGTAATACACGGAATGAGTTTAGCTTAGAGTTTGGAGTCAGACTGGTAACACGAAAGATATTGTCACGTGATTTAGAAGCAGCGTGAAACGTGACTTTAGAATTATTACGACATCTTGCAACACCGAGGGGAAGACCAGAATAAAGTTATATCAAATATATAACTTATTATTCAATATCCTTCGAAGGGAGGTGAACTTGAAAGATATAAGTTATTTGCTACTGTAGTGACGAGGATAAAAATTACTATCAGAACAGTAAGAGAAACTTGCCATGAATCAAGCAAACAGCAGATGTGTTTTGTAAGAAACAGCTTCTCTTATCCATCCACCCAGCGCGGTCCTAGCCGAGATTGAATTCACTACATGGGTTTGTAGTGTAATTCATATCTTGTCGGTAGCTGAATACTTGATGCTTCGCCAGGGCTATCAAGGGTATTTTTTGTCGTGACGCCATCACTAGATGAGGTGCCTACCACGGCTTAAGAATGTCCTATCTACCCTCGAGAGAAGGATAGACCGCGCCAGTTTCTCAACGTGGTATTTTATGTCGCGATACACCAAGTGCCTCACTTGCCAAATGGTCACCCATCTGGTACTGGCCAGGCTCAACGTTGCTTAACTTCGGTGATCTGGCGAGTACCGGTGTGCCAACGTGATTATGCTTACCTTACAGGCTTGTATATGATGATGTTTATCAGCTGTTTTCACTTGTGAAGTAATCCATTTCGAATAAATTCATGTCGGTTGTCAAGAGAGAACACGGGTCTTGCAAGGGCCTTCCTTATCTTAGATTTTTTTTTTTTACTTGTATAGAATGGTATTTATCGTGTTTTGCAGGGGGGGGTATTTCATTGCATTTGTAAACTTGTATATAGTAATCATGTTTTTTTTAGGGGTGTATTTCATCTTACAGATAATATTGGGTACTCAGAAGAGAATACGCACCGAATGAATGTTAATGAACTGTTTCATTATATGTGAAACACACACACACACACACACACACACCTACATACAACAATAGAACATTTTAACCACTAGACAACACACAACATATATCACAACGTTAAATAGAATCAGTTAAACAGGTGCCACGCTGTTTATATACACTGACAATAATCTTGTACACCAACCAGCTACACCACACAACACTATGCGTATAAAAGACATGATATATCATGAAAGGAAATGGGAAATGCCGTGGAGCTAAGATGTGTGAAAAAGAGAAAAGAGAAAACAAATTACGAGGTGTCTGCAATAAGTTTCCACACTTTTTTGTACAAGCATTTATAGCATGATTGGAATCCTCTATAAGAGCCAAGTAAGCACTAAAATGGAGTACTGTTGTCACATCTGGATAGGAGCTGATCGGCGTTTCTTATCCAGCATTGATAGAATTCAAAACCGGCTTCGAAACCTAGTAGGTGATGTCCTTTTCTCTTCCCTGCAATCTCTTTCCCACAGAAGAGATGTAACAAACCTGTCTCTGCTCTATCGTTATTTTCATGGAAAGTGCTCGACTGAAATCCAATCTATGGTCTCCCTTGTCAAACTTTCATAAAAAACACTATAAACGATTTTTCCACTCTCTATCTGTGCCTAAATCTAAATGCAAATTACATGAACAAAGCTTTTTCCCCCAGAACTGCCCGCCTGTAGAACACTGTTCCGCTGTCCTGCTTCCCGGTTGGATACAACATGATAGCCTTCAAATCCAATGTAAACGAGTTCTTGTTGAGCTGTCCCCATAAATAATGAAATTCGATCCAATTGACACCATTAACGATTACTACACTACCATCTTACATCCATTAACCCTTATCCTCGAGTAACCTTGGGGCCTTGATAAATGGTGACTCCCAAGTAAAAAAAAAAAATAAAAAATATAAAATTAATTGTGCACAGCGCGATAAAGACGTTTAAATTGGTAAAAATACATAAGAGGAAAAATGGAACATTAATGAAATTCATTAAAACAAGTAGTACTTTATTTGGGATCTGATTTTTTTTTTTTATTCAATCGCAAAATATATTTCATTGTTTTTTGCTACATTATATTTGCTTAAGAAATAAGATCCGAACATACGGTTATGTTAGATGTTGATGACAGAAGGATTACAACACTTCCGATGCATTTGCGGCGTGAGACAGAGAATTCAGTTTTGGGAAAGGTGTAATTTGTAAAGTCAAAATCGTAGGGTAAATGTGTTTCTTGATATGCTCAGTGCGTGATTGTATTTGAAGTAATATACTTTTTCGTACACTAGTACGCAATATTGCAAACAAAGTTAAGTGTTCATATCGTCATTGATATTTTGTGTTCATTGTCCGTTGAGTTTCATATGGCGGAGATTAAATATCACATGTGTCTTGGAGAAGTAAAGCATTTATTTTGCGACACTGAAACATTTGTTTGGACTAACAATTAATTGTTTATTGTAGGTAGCTTTAGTTTCGTAAGTTATATTCAAAAATTTCTTTTCAATTATTCAATGAATCGAATTAGATTATCAAGTTGATATTTTATCATCGATATTTTAGTAATAAAATTTTATGAAGCTTTAATTGTTGTTTGTTTTTAGTTTAGATTCCAAATTATTTATCTAGAAACTACTTTTTTCTGAAATCCAACATTACCTGCGTTTGTTTTCAATTCAAAGATTTAGCTCAAACGGTAAGGACTAAGACTGGATCACAATATGTTTTGGTTTCAATTCTAGCTGATGGCACCTGAATCATTTTTTCTTCTACTTTTGAAATCATTACTATATATTGGGTACAATATAAGATTAAAAAATTGATAGAGAATTAATTATATAATAATAAATATCTGAATTAAATATCATATTCAAGGGTATTTTACGACCGGGCAACGCCCGGTGGCCCGCTAGTAAACAATAAATAAAATTGAATAGTATCCACATGCTGTTAATAAGAGCGATATTATCTAAGGATCTGATTTGGGGAATTCATATTGCGTAAAATTAACAGAGGGGTGTATTTGGATAAATCCCTGTCGAATACATGTTAATAAAAAGAATGTGCAAAGTCGGAATATTTATTAATGAAAGAAATTGTTATATATAGTACTAGCAGGCCGTCAGGCGTTGCTTAGTCGTAAAATCTTGAGTTTAAACTGAAACAAAAACTTATGAAGAATTCTTGGTCAAATTATTTCTAAAAAATAGATGACTTGATTCAGTTATAATCGAAATTGAAACCAAAACCTATGAAGAATACTTGTACCAAGAATTCTTCATAAGTTACAAGTGCATCAACTACTAGCCTCTCCTTTTTATAGAGGTTACAAAAAAGTTTCTAACTTAATACGCGCCACGCTGTCTACTAAGCTCTAGCCCATGTTCCATCGCCGCAATGTTGCTTCCCCGCCCTTGTTTTACAAATATTCTTCCGATAAACTTAATGTCCCCTACAAATTCAATTACCGGCAAAATTCCATCTTTTCACTGAAACCAGACAAACTTTATATATATATATATATATATATATATATATATATATATATATATATATATATATATATATATAATATTTTAATTGCATGAATTCCGCCCAGTACCAATGTACCGTAAGGTTGCAACCACAGGTGCCACATACAAATTCAATATGTCTAGACTATTAGCCACTACCTTATGTACATTTAGAACGCCATTTTAGACACATTTAGTCGTTATAATAAAATTCTGTAGTTCGTCCTAGAAGCAACACATCAGAATCTTTTAGAGGAAGTGGTTCATATTTTTCCTTCTAAATAGCAAGGCCTCCTACCGCTCCCAGTCATCACCGGGAGGTATTCTGCACTTTGGACAGATATGGGGTTTCAGCCTTCGTAACTGGATCATAAACTCATTGACATAACAAAATCTTTTCCTTTTTCCGTTACAAAGTTAATGCCTCCCAGACTAATTCCACTCCTTCTATTTGGATGAGCTCTGGCCATTCCTATATTCCAGATTAACGGTATCAGCATGCTAAAAGAACGCTAATGTACCATTCAAACATGGCATCGCAATAATACTTACTGTTGATATAGTAGTAAAGTGCTCGCTTTCTCTCTTTGTACATTTGTTTCAGTAATCAATTATAGTTTTTTCAAACATAGTAACGTTTTGTTTGGTGGGGGAATAATTCATTTATATATATTTTATTTAAACCTGCGCGATCTACTGGATTCTCTCGCTGTATATTCTTCCAAACTCTCTCTCTCTCTCTCTCTCTCTCTCTCTCGCTCTCTATCTCTCTCTCGCTCGCTCGCTTTGTATCTTGCTGCATATATTCTTCCCATTTTAAAACTGTTAAACTATTTTTATACTTAACTATATTTTATGTTTATTTTTCACAAATATATAAAATACGTAATCATTTTTTAACCATTGATTTTATATTTTTTATCGCATATCTTTTCCCCTCTCTCTCTCTCTCTCTCTCAATCTCTCTCTCTCTCTCTCTCTCTCTCTCGCTCGCTCGCTCGATCGCTCGCTCGATCGCTCGCTCGATCGCTCGATCGCTCGATCGCTGCTTCGAAGACGAAACAACAAACATTTATTTCCTAGGATCTGGTTTTAGTCACATTTACTGATTTTTATATTGATTAGCCCCGCTACAGTTTCAACGTAAATCTTATAACATAGGAAATTGAATTCGCTGGAGTATTTTATTTAAATTTCTTCCGTGGACTGATTCTCAAAATTGCGCACACGTTAAGTTTAAATTTGTACATTTGGCCCACCTCTACAATTACCTTCAGAATGAATACTTCTACAGGTTTTCGACTATGCTGATTTAGAAAATCTCATTCTAATTTTGCGGAGACAAGTACTTATAGAGATATAAAGACCTGTATTATACACGCTAATTCTCTGGCTGCCAGGTGTATATACACATGCAATAAACAAATCTATTTCTCTTCTGCCAATACTGCTACCCCACAATATTTTTTTAGTATTTGCGGGTGGGTATGCTCACAAAGATTATCACAGTTTAATTTGGAGGAATGATCTTTCCACATCCCTCCCCCAAATAAAAAGGAGGTTGTCTACTCTGAAAGCCTTCTTTACATGGGGATGTTGGGGATGTCTATTCTGAAGGCCGTTCTTAGGATGGTGAGGTTGCTGGTGTCTATTCCGAAAACCGTTCTTAACATGGGGAGTCTATTCCAAACACCGTTTTTAAAATGATAATACTGAAAGAAATAAAGTTTTAAAAATTCGTAATGTTTTTGTTTTACACGTTAAAAATGGGATTGCATTAAATACTTATGGCGGAAGAGTTGAAAAAAGAGGAAGACTTGAAGAACAAACGGAAACAGCTAGGACTGCTACTACTGATTTCGATCACTCTAAGCAGTTCATATACAGTGAGAATCCCTAACCTTTAAAACTTGTTTCTACTTTCCATTATTATTCTAAATGGCCATTTTTCATATTTTTATTAATTCATACTGATTTATGCATTCCTTTAATTGCTTTTTTAAATTAAAACAGTACATGCATGTTATCGCCCCAAACCATCACTAATCGTCTGTGAAAGCCAGATTATTTCATTTCGGCCAAAGCCGCCAGTGTCCGCAATTGTTCAGCCACCAACAACAATCGTATTTTACTTTTTTGCGAGGTGGGCAGACTTCCACGGGCAGCGCCAGTTAACGGGTCCTGCTAGTATATATATATATATACGTAGTTTTGCTGTTAATTTTTTAAACGATATTAAGGTTATCATTTCCACCTTAGAGATCACGTGTTCTCTTAGAAAGTCGCCCTCTTTTTGTTTGAACGTATTTATTTATTTATTTATTATTTTTTAAAAACTATAATCTATGTACACGCGTGTTTCGAGGTCCTACCCCTCTTCAGCGTAGATTGACTGTTGTTAGGACTCGAACCCGAAATATATATATATATATATATATATATATATATATATATATCGAAATATATATATATATATATATATATTACTTGCGTTTAGAATTTCTCCACACTGCTCCTTGTTTCCCAGACCATACTAATAGAACGGTCTATTTGTCTATGTGTGCTACCACTGCATTACAGAGAAGTAGGAACTGCGACGTGGTTCGTCAAGCTATGTGGTTTGTGTTAATCTTCAGTGATTTTCTTCTTCGCACGATCTCCTCTCACTCAGCTTTGACTCCAATCTCTCCGATCTCTCTCGGGAGCCTCTGAGCAACTGTAAACCTACGCAGACCCATTGCGCAAAGGATAAACATAATTAGGTTTAAGTGGCGAGAGTTGAACTGGTGATGCTGATAATACTATTACGAATTATTTAAGACTTCAAGCAGCTCATGGCTGATGGAACGAGATCAAACTACCCCTCCTCATGGATTAAATAAAGGGTTCTCTTTGAAATTCCGTGCCTAACCCAAAACGTAGATTCCATGAACAAAGCTTCTTTCTAAGCCGATATATATATATATATATATATATATATATATATATGTGTGTGTGTGTGTGTGTGTGTGTGTGTGTGTGTGTGTGTGTGTGTGGAACTCTCTTTCGTTTGCCTGTTTCCCACCTGACTACAACTTGGATGTCTTCAAGTCCAACATAAACAAATGTCTGATACCCCCCTTAAGTAAGACACTATCAAATCTCCATTACTAACGATTACTACGATATTATCCCATTGATTACTGTACACGCAATAACCCTTATCCCCGAGTGGTTTCCGGGCCTTGATAAGTGGTGACTACCATGTAAAAAAAAGGTTCCAGAGTTCAAGACGCAACTGAAAACAAAGGGAGAGATTGCATCGACCGAAAGGTTATGAGAATAACACCCAAGATGGAAACAATAGTCCGAATAATTCAAATTATACAGCGTGATCCAGACATGATATTATCCTTAAAAACTTCTTTTTTTTTTTTTTTTGCTAAGCAACTTGGTTCGAAAGATTTCCATTGAAGGATGGGGTAATAGTGCATGCAGTAAGTACGTAGAAGTACTTGGAAAACAAGTATTACTGTACGGAACAGTGGTTGGAGTTTAGGTGAACAGTGCGGAACATACGAGATGCCTTAAATAAGTTTTTTTCTTTTTTTTTTTTGGAAAGGCTTTTAAAATTGTCGCAGACTCTTGAAAATTCAGTATGTTATTGCTATACATCTTATGAGAGCCAATTGTTATTATTTCAGCTACAGCAGGAATTGGAATACACTCTACTAAAGCCTGATTGTCACAGGTAGTGAATTTCAAAAATGCAATGTGGACGTGAGGACAATTTAGAAGAACGATATGCAATAAAATTCTGTTTTAAACTTGAAAATAAATGTCACAGAATAAATGTCACAAAATAAATGTCACAAAACGTATGAAATCCTTCAGACTGCTTTTGAACCATCTTGCATGAATCAAGCATCAGTTTTTGCGTGGCATAAGAGATTCAAAGAAGGCAGGTAGTCTGTGAGAGATGATGAGCGGTGTGGGAGGAGTAAGCAAGTTAGAACACCAGATTTGATGGACCAAGTGATGAATTTCATGGATAAGAACCGTTGCGTGTCTATAGAGAGAATAAGTGCACAGTTTGATGTCAGTGTGGGAACTGTACACACACTTATTCGTGAGGAACTGAAGATGCGGAAGATTTGTGCGAATTTTGTCCTAATGGTGCTCAGTTATCAGAGAGATTGTCATGGGCATCAAGACATTTCCTCGCCCACCCTATAGTCTAGGCCTTTCTCCCTGTGACTTTTTAGTTACTCCCTAAGCTCAAGGAAAATCTTAGAGGTAGTCGTTATGAGATAAATGAGGAGATGAAAGAGGATGTGACTAGTCACAAGAGGACTGCCATGGAGCCTTTCAAAAGTTGTTGGAACGGTGCAACAAGTGCATTACAGCCGGAGGAGATTACTTCGACGTAGACTAGAGTTCCATATGTGTACTATCAATAAAAAAGTGTCCATACGAAAAAAGTGGGAACTCATTGAAAGCACCTCGTATTAGGTTACTCTGTTTTGTACCCATTATAAAGACACGCGGCATAATCACGTTGACACATCGATTTTCGTTAAATCACTGGAGTTAAACAATGTTGAACCTGGTCATTTGGGAATAGCAAGCGCAAGTCATTTTTTAACTATAAACAAAAGATTAAAATAGATTGCTTATTTAAAAAGATTCCATTGAAATGGATTATATATACATACATACATACATACATTCATGCATGCATATATATTTTTTTTTAGTCATTCAATGAATTTAAACATTTATGACGTGAACATTTAGATATCGAAATCCTGTAACATAAGGAGTTATAATATTTCATATGTATTCTTTGCCTTACATAGAATAACAAAAATCTTTTGATTTGAAATTCAAACATTTCACGTCATAAATGTTTAAATTCATTGAATTGAATGACTAAAATTTGATTTATTTGCTCTATCTTGTATATCGAGCAATTTTTATTTAGATGGGATAGTACTTATAGAATATTACTACCAGTAATATCTTGTAAAACTTATAATCATAGGTTTCCATACCAGTGGATTGTTAGATAATTTTATTCTGAAGAATATATATATATATATATATATATATATATATATATATATATATATATATATATATATATATATATATATATATATATATAGGAAAAGGGGCCCATGACTAAAAAAAAAAGGTTGAGAACCACTGGTCTAAAAGAAGGTAAACTTTGACAAAAAACATGAGAGTTTGTTATGAAACCATCGTTCCATTCAATGTGCCAATCGGCCCTCTGTACATTTACTCAAAAAGTGGATTGCGTGCTAAGTAGGCTCAATTCCTCTGTAAAAAAAAAAGTCACGCACTGGTACCTTTCAGAGTTTCCGATTTTCTGTTTATGCTATCGCGATCTTTTGTTTTTTCTCTGTATTCCGTTCTTTGATACACGAAAGCAGAAGACCGGAAAAAATCTTTGAACGGAAGCCACAATTGAAACTGAGTAGACAGCACCATTTAATATGAAACACCTACCTGCAAGAACTGCAAAAACCTAACGTCGTCATCTTCCATGCTAAGTGATTGGGTACTGCTTGTGAATTTGATTTTCCTATGAAACTTCCTCCTTCGGAGTTAGTCGGTTCAATCCGCATAGTGTGAGTATCGCTTCGGTAAGCTACGAGTACTCTATTCAAGGGGGAGAGACTATTGGTTGGTGCACCAGGCATATTGTCGCAACGATGCTTTATGTATGGGTTGTTAATATTTATAGTATGATATATTTTAGATATGACGTAGATGGGTGCTTTAGGTAGTTTACAAATGATCTTTTTACAGAGAACTAAATTTGGAAGTAGAGGAAGAATTTAGTCATGTAAGAAAGTGGGTTTTTGTTTGTTTTTTTTATTTTTATTTTTTTTTTTATTTATTTATTTATTTATTTTTTTGAAACGGTGGTTCCAACAATGTGAGTTGATTGTGATGGAGAATCTAAGAATGAGTAATCGCCGCCATGTTTGAGTTGGGCGGAATCGTCGGGAGTACATGGGATTATGGTGTGTGGTTGGTTTTTATGATGCTTGCTGGACCGAATTAGCTTGTCGGTCGGGAGTGAGTGGGTTACAGACCGAAGGGAAGAAGGATAAAGTGCGAGATATGAATTTGAAACAATAAAAAAAGGTATTGGTTATTAGCAGAAAGAGAGAACAAGAAGGAAAAGAAAACAAGGGAATTTATTTATTGAAATAATTCCGTAAATAAAAATGAATGATAGCAAGAAAAGGGTATGTATAGAAAGAAAAGAAAAAAAGATTTTGAAATAAAAGATACAAAAAAGGGAGCAACTAAAATAAAAAGGAAAGAAAAGGGGGAAAAAAGAAATAAAAAAAGGAAAATATGTGAAGAAAGTACACAACTAAATAAGAAAAAAAGAAAGAAAAAAGAATTCGCAAGGAAGAAATAAAACACAGAAAAAAATAAGAAAAAGAAAGAAAGACGAAGAAACAAAATAGAAAAAGAAAGAAAGGATTAATGAAGAAAAAAGAGACAGTAAGAATTGAATTTAAAAAAAAAAGTCTGTACCGAAATCAAGGGAATTTATTAAAATAATTCTATGAATAAAATGGATGGCAGGAAGAAAAAGAAATGTATAGAAAGAAAAGATGGAAGATTTTTCTCCGAAAGAAATAAAAGAAAGAAAGAAAGAAAGAAAAAAGATAAACCAATAAATAAAAAAGGAAAATATGTTAAGGAAGTAAAAAGTAAAAAAAAACAAGTAAGAAAGAATTTGCAAAGTAAAAATAAAACAAAGAAAAAAAGTAGAAAACAAAACAGAAAATAGAAAAAAGGAAAGAAGAAACAAAAAGAAAGAAAAAATAAAGAAAAATGAAGAAAGAAAAGAGAAGAGAATAAGTGAAAAAAAAACTAGAAGTTTGCAAGAAGAAATATATGTGGAAAAGTAGAAAGAAAGAAAAAAGAAAGAAAGTGAGAAACTAAAAATGAAAAATTATAGAAAAAAAGGAAGAAAAAGAAACAAAAAAGAAAAAGTAAAATATGTAAAGAAAGTACAAAACTGAGTAAAAAAGAAAGAAACAAGAAAGAAAAAAGAAAGAAAAAAAAAAGAAAGAAAAAAAAGAAAAAAGAAGGAAAAAAGAAAGAATTGGCAAAGATTAAAAAAGGAGAGAAAATAGAAAGAAAATAGAAAGAAAATAGAAAGACGCAGAAACAAAAAGGAAACAGGAAGAAAGAAAAAAGAAAAAATTGAATAAAAATGAAATTTAAAAAAAAATGAAAGAAAATTGAAGAAAAAAGAGAAATACACAACTCTAAAAAGATCGATTGTAAAGTAAGTACAAGACGCAACAAAAGAAAAAAGTCAAAATGCCAGAATAAAAAAAAAAAAGAGGTCGCAAGAAAAATAAAATATGCAAATATCAAAAGGATGCCGCCATCACAAAGAAGAAAAGCAACAGAAAACAAAAAAGAAAAAAGTTAGAAACTACGTAAAATCAGAATGAAGAAAGAAATGAAAAATGAAACAAAGGGTTTCGAAAATATGCAAATTTAGAAAGAAAGACAAAAAAGAAAGAAAAAAGAAAAGAAAGAAAAAAAAGGAAAAAAAAGAAAAAGAAAGAATGAAAAGAAAATAAGACAATGGCCAAAGAAAGAAATAAAAAGAAAGAAAGAAAGAAAGATAGGAAAAATAAAGGAGAAAGAAAGAACAAACAAAGGAAAAAAGAAAATAAGAAAAAGAAAGAGAAGGAAAGAAGAAAAAGGAAATAAAAGAAAGAAGAAAAGAAGAAAAAAAGAAAAGGGAAAATAAAAGAAAGAATGAAAGAGGAAAGAAAAAGAAAGAAAGGAAAAAGAAAGAGGAAACAAAGAAAGAAAAAGAAATTAAAAAGTAACAAAGGGTTCCCCCAAAAATGCAAATCTAGAAAGACTGCTTCTAAAGAAAGAAAGAAAGAAAGAAAGAAAAAAAAGAAAGAAAGAAAATGTAATGGAAAAAGAAGACTATGCAAATCTAGATGTCGATTTTTGACAGGATTCTGTAAAGAATGAAAGAAAGGAAGAAATAGAAAGTACAAGACGAATCTAGAAAGGTTTCCGTAAAAAAAAAAAAAATAGTAAACAAACAAACGAACAAATTTCGTTCCTAAAAAAATATGAATGAGAAACGAACTGTAAAACCTCAGTATGAGATAATAATAATAATAATAATAATAATAATAATAATAATAATAATAATAATAATAACAACAACAACAACAACAACAACAACAATAACAATAACAACAACAACAAAAACATAACTCTAAGCAATAAAAAATAAAGGAGTCATTTTCTCCTGAAGTGGGCGAAGGGCCAAGAATCTCATGGGTTGAAGGGGTCACCTATGACGTCATCCATAACGTGTCGACGAGCCGACAGGGGCAGCCCCGATCGGTACAAGCGCCGAGAATGCTGAGTCACCAGAACAACACAGGCAATCAACAGTTAGACGGAGAAGATGAAGGGGGGGGGGGATATTGAGGAGACCGATGGTGCCAGCTTCTCCTGGACGAGGAGTGGATCCTATAATATATGCAGAGTCAAGATAAACAAAAATGGCTGTCTCCCCCCCCTCCTCCCCAACACACATCATACGGAGAACGTGGCATCATGGGATACCGTTTTCAAAAATTATGACTTTTGATAAACGAAGAAATATAGTTAAGATTTCTCATCTGAATATCGTTACTAATATACGAGGTGCCTTCAATAAGTTTCCAGACTTCTTCGTATAGGCACTTTTATTGATAATGCACACGTGAAGCTCTAGCTCCCTTCGAAGTAATCTCCTCCGGCTGCAATGCACTTATTGTATTGTTCTAATATCTTCTGGAATTCCCCAATGAAAATCCTCTTGTGCGAGTGTGTCAATAATCCTCATCACGGCCTCTTTCATCTACTCAAATGTCTCATTACGACAACGTCTAAGGTTTTCCTTGAGCTTAGGGAATAGCCAAAAGTTACAGGGCGCAAGATCTGGACTATAGGGAGGGTGAAGAACTGTCTTGATGCCCATTTTGGTCAACTACTCTGTGACAAAGATGGAGTTGTGGACTGTATCCTCGGGACAAACTTCATGCCAATCTTTCGCATCTTTAGTTCCTTGTGAATAATTGTGTGTACAGTTCCCACACTGACATCAACCTGTGCACTTATTGTCTCTATCGACACACGATGGTTCTTATCCATGCAATTCTTTATTTGGCCAATCAACTCTAGTGTTCTGACTACCATACACTGTCCACACCTCTCATCATATATATATATATATATATATATATATATATATATATATATATATATATATATATAATATGAACAAATGATTAATAAAACATGTTAAAAGACATCTTGAAAAAGAGTTAAAAACATATTTAATTTTAAAAAAAGGAAGCACAAGATAAGTGGATAGTCCTTAATCCGCGGAGTTTCGAAGAAATACTCTCCTTCTCATCAGAGGGCGGGAATTAGCAAAATGCAGGATCGGATTTTGCATATAAAAGTATTTAATGAAACTACAAGTAAGTCACAGATCTTGGTTAAAAAAAGGGTGAGGTAAGGGGAACATATATATATATATATATGTATATATATATATGTATATATATATATATATATATATATATATATATATATATATACATATATTGAAAAGAAGAATTACATTTATAAAAAGTTTTAAAAAATGCGAACCAGGAAAAGGTAACAAAAAAGAGACTATTCATTTACAAGGATGAATAGCATCGAAATATATCTGATTTGATTTCAGCAAATAAATTAGTTTATATAAAAAAAAAAAATGCTGTTTTTTTTTTCCTTCTAAACGTATCCATTTATATACGTAATTCTTATTTTCGTTATATGCAACGCTTCAAATGCAAGTTACAATTTTCATTAATTCAGTTTGCACGGATAACGCGATACCCTCCTGATGAGTATTTTTACTTCTTTAAAAAAAAAAAATTAAAAAACGTCATTAAGACCCACGGACTAACACTGTCGCTCGCAGAATTACGTCATGCGGACTTGAAAAAGGAAAAAAAACACAGACTTTTCATTAACAAGCATGTGTAGTATTGAAATATATCTGGTTTGATTTCAGCAAATAAATTTGTTCATATAAAAACGTATTCATTTATATACGTAATTCTTATTTTTAATTAATATGCAACGCTTCAAATTCAGGGTACAATTTTCATATATATATATATATATATATAGTAATTTATAAAATATATATGACGTTTAAGCTACACTGAATATTCTGCGTTTCATACAACTATAGGATTCGTCAGGCTTATGCGCGAATTCTGCCGTTGCTTCTTGTTTTTATATATGTTGAGGATTTCTAGTTGGCCAATCAGCTTTTTAGTATCCACCGCGCCCCTTCCTATCAGCCAATGGGCATGCATTTTATCAAACAAAGGATCTGTTTTAGAGCTAGGTTAGTGGTTTTAGGTGGCCATTCTCATTTTTTTTTATACATATAAATATACCTATGTGTACACAATAATGCACATATATATACATATATACATATATATATATATATACATATATGTGTGTGATCGTTTATTTAATTTATTTATTTGTTTGTTTTCTATTGTTATTGTATGTTTTAAAGCTATTTTGTATCGCTACCCTAGAGTAAGTTTTATTTTGTGAACACAGTTGTTTGCTATTTCCCGCCTACAGTTTAATAGATTTTGAGGTTCTTTAAAGTACAGGATAGAAAATTTTTCATGGAGGCATAATTTACATGGGTCGTCTAAATGTCTGCATGTGGTAGCTTGTCTCATTATTTTCCATTCGACTACCGGCGAATGTCCGCTTTCTTTGAGTTCCCAGTATTTATTCGCTAGTGTTGTTTTTATACGGTGTTTTTTTTATTTTTGAATGTGCTCTTGTGGTCATAGTATCGGGTTTTGAAATCTAAGGAAGTCATGCCTATATAATATTTCTTGTTATTCGGGTTTTCTTTCGCAAATATTGTTGCTTGATAAACTGCGCTTTTTGTTAGACATTTGTTTTGGACTGGGCAAAGTGTGCGGTGTCTACAATTGCATTTATCTTGTTCGTTATTAGTATTTTTATTTATGGTATGGTTGTTCTTGTCCGGGGTTTTGTTATTATTATTATTATTATTATTATTATTATTATTATTATTATTATTATTATTATTGTTGTTGTTATTATTATTATTATTATTATTATTATTATTATTGTTATTATTATTATTATTATTATTTCTGCTAGCGTTGGTTTTATTTCTCTCATGGTGTCTACTTTTTTTATTGTTTATTTTGTTGTTGTTTACATTGTTTTCATTTAGTATTTTGTTATTATGTGCCTTAATTATCATCTCTAAATTTTTGCAACAACTGTAAGATAATTTCAAGGTATTTCTATTGAAGATTTTGTGTAAGGGGTTGGTTGCGGGAAAGTTTTTTTCAATAAGATCTAGAAATTTCTTGCCAAGTTTTGTTTTTAACATTTGATTGTATGGGGCCGTATACCAAATTATAGTTCTTTTTCTTCTGTTTTTAATTTTATTATAGTTGTTGGTGTTTTGTTGCTTATATTTGATATCGATATTTTTGTATCCACTATTTTTTAGGGCTGTTTCGTAAATATTGGATGACCTGTTAAATGCATTTTCATCGCTTGAGTTATTACTGAGTCTACTTACGATCGAATTAGGAATATGTTTTATAATTGATGGTGGGTGGTTGGACTTAGGGTTTACGTAAATTGGAGTAGCGTTATCTTTTAAGTATGGCTCATATGTGTTTTTATCTAAGTTTAACGTGACGTCCAGGAAGTTTGTTATTTTTATGTTAGCTGATATGTCCGCTTTTAGGCCTAATTTTTTCATTTCTTTGTGTATGATTTTCTTAAAGTTTTCTCCCTTGACTTTGTTGGAGTTTTTTTTATTATAGCTAGTCCGTCATCCCTATATAGGCCGATATCCGTAGTATCGAATATGCTTGTGAGGGTATATAGAATAAATAATCCCACAAGATCTTATGCCTCTGCAGAGTCTCTGGCACCCATCGCCAAATCGAATGAATTTTTCATTTTATTTTTTATCCATTGGTTATTGTTATTTATTAGAACTGATTTTCTACATTTTTTAATTATGTTGATTTCTTCTGAGGATATATCAGTGTATACCTCGGCAAATTCTAGGGCAATGTTAAAAAGTTCTTCGGATATCGAGGGATAAAAGTCTATGATGTCAAACTGTATGAACGTACATTTATCTTTGTTTTCTATATTTTTAAACCAGGTGATTGTTTCGGTAGTATTTGCCCACTGGTCTAGTTCTAGGTCTTGTTTGATTTCTTTGTTTACTCTAGACAGTATTGTTTTGCTAATTCTACCCATTTCTGGTTTAGTTGGGTTTATCAGGCGGGTGCTGGGATTATTATTAAAGTCCCATTTGTGGTCTTTAAGCAGAATGTATGACTCTCTAGGTTTCAATTTGCCAACTTTATCGCTAATTTTTAGTTTATCGGTAATTTGTTTACTTTCAGTATTTATTATATCTATGTAATCGCATTTGTTAGTGTCTAGTTTTTTGTAGTTTTTTGTAATGTTTTCTGTGATTAGTTTGTTATATTCTTGCTTATCTATTTTATAAAAGTTTCTTGTTTTATCTGCTTTTACAAAGATTTTATTAGAGTTGTTTATGTTTCTAACGATTTTGTGTAGTTTCCGTTGGAAATTGTTAGGTTGATTGTGGAATTCTAGGTTTTTAATTACGTTTAAAAGGTCATTTTCAAAGTTTATCAAAAGGTCTACTGTTTTCGCATTTTTAAGGGTTTTAAAACCATAGGATTCTTTTTTGTTTACGTTTTCATTTTTAAGGAAGAAATTTGCTCGCCATCGTATTCGGCGTATTAGTTCATCTGTTTTTTGGATTAATTTAATAATATAGCTATGCTTGCTGGGTGTGGGGATGTTTTTTAGGGATGTTTCGAAATTAACTCTTTCCATATCTATTTTTAATGTGGTGAAATAAATTCTTTTGAAAGTGTTCGACTGTTTCATGAGCTAAGTATAACTACTTCATTTATTCACATAAATTTAATATACGAAAGTATAGATTTATGCGTAAACTTTAAGTATTTACTTCAAAAGTGCTCAATACGTAGGTAGAGCTAGTTAGTAATTTATAAATTATATATGGCGATTAAGCTACACTGAATATTCTGCGTTTCATCCAACTATAGGATTCGTCAGGCTTATGCGCGAATTCTGTCGTTGCTTCTTGTTTTTATATATGTTGAGGATTTCAAGTTGGCCAATCAGCTTTCTAGTAGCCACCGCGCCCCTTCCTATCAGCCAATGGGCATGCATTTTATCAAACAAAGGATCTGTTGTAGAGCTGGGTTAGTGGTTTTAGGTGGCCGTTCTCCGTTTTTTTTTTTACATATAAATATACCTATGTGTACACAATAATGCACATATATATACATATATACATATATATATATATATATATATATATATATACATATATGTGTGTGATCGTTTATGTATATTCATGTTTATTTAATTTATTTATTTGTTTGTTTTCTATTGTTATTGTTAGTTTTAAAGCTATTTTGTATCGCTATCCTAGAGTAAGTTTTATTTTGTGAACACAGTTGTTTGCTATTTCCCACCTACAGTTTAATAGATTTTGAGGTTCTTTAAAGTACAGGATAGAAAATTTTTCATGGAGGCATAATTTACATGGGTCGTCTAAATGTCTGCATGTGGTAGCTTGTCTCATTATTTTCCATTCGACTACCGGCGAATGTCCGCTTTCTTTGAGTTCCCAGTATTTATTCGCTAGTGTTGTTTTTATACGGTGTTTTTTTTATTTTTGAATGTGCTTTTGTGGTCATAGTATCGGGTTTTGAAATCTAAGGAAGTCATGCCTATGTAATATTTCTTGTTATTCGGGTTTTCTTTCGCAAATATTGTTGCTTGATAAACTATGCTTTTTGTTAGACATTTGTTTTGGACTGGGCAAAGTGTGCGGTGTCTACAATTGCATTTATCTTGTTCGTTATTAGTATTTTTATTTATGGTATGGTTGTTCTTGTCCAGGGTTGGTTTGTTATTATTATTATTATTATTATTATTATTATTATTATTATTATTATTATTATTATTATTGTTATTATTATTATTATTATTATTATTATTTCTGCTAGTGTTGGTTTTATTTCTGTCATGGTGTCTACTTTTTTTATTGTTTATTTTGTTGTTGTTTACATTGTTTTCATTTAGTATTTTGTTATTATGTGCCTTAATTATCATCTCTAAATTTTTGCAACAACTGTAAGATAACTTCAAGGTATTTTTATTGAAGATTTTGTGTAAGGGGTTGGTTGCGGGAAAGTTTTTTTCAATAAGATCTAGAAATTTCTTGCCAAGTTTTGTTTTTAACATTTGATTGTATGGGGCCGTATACCAAATTATAGTTCTTTTTCTTCTGTTTTTAATTTTATTATAGTTGTTGGTGTTTTGTTGCTTATATTTGATATCGATATTTTTGTATCCACTATTTTTTAGGGTTGTTTCGTAAATATTGGATGACATGTTAAATGCATTTTCATCGCTTGAGTTATTACTGAGTCTACTTACGATCGAGTTAGGAATATGTTTTATAATTGATGGTGGGTGGTTGGACTTAGGGTTTACGTAAATTGGAGTAGCGTTATCTTTTAAGTATGGCTCATATGTGTTTTTATCTAAGTTTAACGTGACGTCCAGGAAGTTTGTTATTTTTATGTTAGCTGATATGTCCGCTTTTAGGCCTAATTTTTTCATTTCTTTGTGTATGATTTTCTTAAAGTTTTCTCCCTTGACTTTGTTGGAGTTTTTTATTATTCAAAAATAAAAAACACCGTATAAAAACAACACTAGCGAATAAATACTGGGAACTCAAAGAAAGCGGACATTCGCCGGTAGTCGAATGGAAAATAATGAGACAAGCTACCACATGCAGACATTTAGACGACCCATGTAAATTATGCCTCCATGAAAAATTTTCTATCCTGTACTTTAAAGAACCTCAAAATCTATTAAACTGTAGGCGGGAAATAGCAAACAACTGTGTTCACAAAATAAAACTTACTCTAGGATAGCGATACAAAACAGCTTTAAAACTAACAATAACAATAGAAAACAAACAAATAAATTAATTAAATAAACATGAATATACATAAACGATCACACACATATATGTATATATATATGTATATATGTATATATATGTGCATTATTGTGTACACATAGGTATATTTATATGTATAAAAAAAAAGGAGAACGGCCACCTAAAACCACTAACCTAGCTCTAAAACAGATCCTTTGTTTGATAAAATGCATGCCCATTGGCTGATAGGAAGGGGCGCGGTGGATACTAGAAAGCTGATTGGCCAACTAGAAATCCTCAACATATATAAAAACAAGAAGCAACGACAGAATTCGCGCATAAGCCTGACGAATCCTATAGTTGGATGAAACGCAGAATATTCAGTGTAGCTTAATCGCCATATATATTTTATAAATTACTAACTAGCTCTACCTACGTATTGAGCACTTTTGAAGTAAATACTTAAAGTTTCCGCATAAATCTATACTTTCGTATATTAAGTTTATGTGAATAAATGAAGTAGTTATACATATATATATATATATACTTGTTTATTGTTATATAAACATGCTCAGATCCCGCTGCTACAAACAGCCACTTGTTTCAATCAAACAACAGATATCATCAGGCAGCGACTTGACTATTCAAATGTTCATTGAATAACATTTATTATTTTTACGAATAAAAAAAATCGAGTATATATATATATATGTATGTGTGTATATATATATATGTATATATATATATAAATATATATATATACATAATTGTAAGAAATTACTAGAGACATCATCAGGCGATGTTGCTTTTCCAGGCATACGCAGTAAATATTCGGAGAGTGTATAATGCCCGGAAGTCGACAAGTTGCATTTAATGGATTCCACACGACCTTTGTTTCAAAATATCACAATCACTGTAAACGATTGTTAAAGGAGATAAGTTTCTAAAAATTGTCACATCACTAAATTGTATTAAAGAAACCGTATTCATATTTTAAATAAAACCATAAAGAAATTAAAAGAAAGAAGAAACCAATTCGACTGAGCGATGTTGTGCGTAGTGGGTGGAGTCTTTCCGTTAACATTCAATGTAGGAACGTGATGTCACTTGATAAAAATGATGCTAATCCAAAAGGTATATTTAAACAAGCATGCTAAAGGTTTATCTACAGGTTCAAATAACATTTAAAGAAAAATAGCGTCGTTAACAGTATGCAGTGGGGGGGGGGCGTCTAAGCAGTGAGCCGATTCCCCCAATATAGACCCTTCTTGCTTATGACTAGTCAATACATTTTTTTTCTTTCTAGCCTACGATATAGTTTTGATTTTACGAGGTTCATTCCAAAAGTAATGCATCCTATTTTTGTTAACTAAAAAATGTTGAAGAGCTACGAAGACGGGACGGGTAGCATTAAAACAGTCAACCTTTTGTGCTCAATAATTTATTTTTCTACATAGCTAACACCATTCTTAATGAACTTTTGCCAACTATGGGATGGTGACTGTGCATGTGCGTCTGAAGCGCGCTTTGTGACGCAGATCTCTCTCGCACCTCTGAAATCAACGAACCCGTCTCCTAACTGTGCTGGCATCAACTGCATCGGCTTCATTTACGTCCAACAGACGCTGGTGGATAGTACTATTAAATTGAGCGACCTTTTCTATCCCAGAACCTATTTTTTCTACATTGTCACCACCATTCTTTTGTCAGGAATTCAATGACGCATCTCTGCTTCTGATAAAGGTTTATTTCATAGGATCTCACGCCGTCAGTATCTGCAACAGAGAGGTGAAGCTTTCAGGTCATAAATGCATAAGTCCAGGCATTATAACAATGCTATTTGCAATCTCCTCTGATTCATCCGAACGGAATGAAAAAAATAGGAGGTATTACTTGGGACGCCCCTTCGTTATTACAGGTTCACCAAAAAAAAAAAAAAAGAAAGCTAAATGGAGGTCATCCAGAACATATGCTGTAGAACGGAGAAAAAAAAGGCCAAAGACGCTTGTGTCTTGATGTGATGTTTTGAATATAATAAACTAGTTATGACCAAAGTTTTGTTTCATTCAGACAAAACACTAAGAAACGAGGTCTAATTAGAGTTGGAGTCCCGCTTTTTTTTTTTTTTTTTTTTTTGGTCACCTTGTACTGGCAATCAAATTCAATGAACACCTGTTTTAGTAACCTTTTTTATATTAAATCACTTTAATAAATTACTGTTGCTGGTATCGACAAAAATATTGCATACGTATGGAAAAAGAGGACAGTGAAATTAAACTGAACCAGGACAATATATTAATTTATTATGAATTGTTGAAAAAGTACTTATGCAAATAATACATTAAAATAGTTGCATTGCATATGCAATGTTTCAAAATATGATACTAGCAGGACTCGTGGAACTTACTCGGAATGAGAAATGTATTTCATCAACAAATATGTTTTGATAAAGCTGATATTTTTATGGATATCGCATTTTTCTTTCTTTTTTTTGGGGGGGGGACACAAAAACTAATAACACGCAGCAAATATGAGTCTATTAACACTTCTATGAAAATAGTGTCCATTGTATTTTAAAAATGGAACGCCTAAATGAGATAAATTAATAAATACTAAGAAATACTCAGAAAGTAATATGGTGCTACATAGTTCAATACAAATAATAAAATCAGATTGTAAGAGACAATCTTTAATTTACTTTTTCAGATCAGTTACTCTTAGCAGACAACGGTCTTTTTTTACTTCTGTTTCTTTCGAATGTTCTCTTTTTTATGTAACATTTCGCTGACTTCTATTCTTCGGTGAAAAACCGCTGCACGTCGAAATTACTATGAGTTCATTTCTGAGATCATTGCAATCATGATGATATATTATTATCATGATATTCGAAAACGAGGCTACATCAAAAGATGTCACTCTCATATTCTTGTTCGTGGTTGTTAGATTGGCCGTTTTAAGACCAAATTTTCGAAAAAAATGGTCATTTTAACGCCAAATTTGCGGAAAAAATTGTCATTTTAAGGCCAAATTTGCAAAAAAAATGGTCATTTTAAGGACAAATTTGCGAAAAAAAATGGTCATTTAAAGGACAAATTTACGAAATTTGGCCATTTTTTAAAAAGCAGTTAGCCCTTCAAAAATTGTAATTTGCTTCTTTGAAAGCGTAACGTACGGACTAATTAAAAAAGGAACAAGCAGAATATGACATAGATTATTATTATTTTTATAAAAGATATTAATAATATAAACACATAACAAATACATAATATTGGTTTGCATAACAGTAACCCGTTCTGATGATGATCATGATCATGATGATGATGATGATCATCATCATGATATTGATCATGATCATGATGATGTTGATGATGATCATGATGATGATCATGATGATCATGATGATGATCATGATGATACAGGAGAGATGAATGATAAAAAAACTTTCGCAGTTATTCATTTAGATATGAAACGACGCCTATAAAATTACCTAAACTGCAAATCTGGTTTGATAAACAAAACAGTGGGTTGCCGTTCTTTGTAATAAAATTATTTTATTGTTTTATTATTATTATTGTTATTATTATTATTATTATTATTGTTATTATTATTATTATTATTATTATTATTATTATTGTTGTTGTTATTGCTATTGTTATTATTATTATTATTATTATTATTATTATTATTATTATTATTATTGTTTTTATTGTTATTGTTATTGTTATTATTATTATTATTATTATTATTGTTATGGTTATTATTATTGTTATTATAACTATTATTAATATTATTATTAGTTACTCATTATGAGTAGTCACACAGGTCATCATCAAAGATTTTTCTTGGAGAACAACCTGTGGTGTTCTCTGGAGTCTGAGTGGCAACAATTCTCCCCAGATTTCCAGTACTCTCCACCTCTTTCGATAACCAATTTCAGATGAATTTACATTATCGTAACAGCCGCTTACCATTGATTTCTCACTGGCAGCGACCATTGGTTTTCATTGGAATTTGGATGGCTCCCCAAGATCCCAGTCCTCTTTGCGCTCATCCAGCGAAGATCTGGCTAGTGATTTCTCTCCTCGGTTTTTCCATCCTCCTTATTTGAGGTGGCGGCATCATCATCATCATCATCATCATCATCATCATCATCATCATCATCATCGTCGTCATCGTCATCGCCATTGTCATCATCACCATCATTAATGGATACTTATGTAACAGTGTGGTAACATCTATATGCAAATGAACGAGCTGTGTGCGAGGTGACGTTACAGCGAGGAGAGGAAGACAAGGTCATAAAAAGAAGAACGTTAGAGGTAAGGGAGAGATGGTCCGAAAGCGACAGAAAAATATGCGTTATTCTGGAAAGTAGCTGTAAATGGATGTTCCGTTGTCCAACTTGAACAAAAGGAGTTGAGGCATTCCTTGACTTCTGTTTCTTGCAACGGCGTCTACATGTTCACACGTGTGTAAACGTGTGTAACGTTACACCTAAACAGAGAAATTGAATCGCTACTAACAACCGCACAAGATAACGCGATTTGAACGAACTGTTTTAAAGCAAAGATCGGCAAGACACAAGAAAACAGCAAATGAAGACTCTGTGGATAAAAGGACAAAATTATAAACCACATAATAAGTGAATGCGGCAAACTAGCCCTAAAAGAATTTTAGAATAAACATGACCTGATGGGGAAAGCAGTACGCTGGGAATTTTGTAAACAACTGCATCTTGATCACACTGACAAATGGTATGAGCTAAATCTGGTAGCAATATTTGAAAATGGAAATCATAAAATACTATGAAACATGAACGTAGAAACAGGTAAACTCAGCCAAGTAAGGAGACCAGATGTCATTATAGTAAACAAGAATGAAAAGTATTATCAGATTGTAGATTTCGCCGTTCCAGCAGACCACAGGGTGAATATTAAGGAAAGAGAAAGGGGAAGCAAATACACGGAACTGATCAGAGAGCTGAAAGGGCTGTAAGAGATGAAGAAAATCAAGATAACACCAATAATAGTAGGAGCACTAGTACCCCCCCCAAAAAAAAAATTTCAAAAAGAGAATGGGAGAAATTGGAATCAGAAGGCTGGCTAAGAAGATACAACGGATAACAATAATGAAATGAAAACTTCTGAAATATTGAATGTAGAGACTAATACAGCTGAGCTACAAACACTAACCAGGCATATAGAAACTGCAACAAAAGTAGAAATATATATATATATATATATATATATATATATATATATATATATATATATATGTGTGTGTGTGTATATATAAAGGAACACACCAGGGAAACAAAGAAAGCGCTCAAAAAGGTATCTTACTCCCTAAGCAATCCTCTAACTTTATAAGAGTCAAATACGCTCTAAATGGAATACTGTTTACATATATGGACAGGAGCTGCTAAGATGACCCTATCCTGCCTTGATAGAGTTCAAAACCAGCTTCGAAGTCTGGTAGGTGATGCTTTTTTCTCCTCCCTGGAACCTTGTTCCCACAAAAGAGACGTTGCGAGCCTATCTCTTCTCTATCGTACATTTTTATGGGAAGTGCTAATCTGAGTTTCAATCTATGGTCCCCCCACGTCAAACCTTTACAAAAAGCACTCGCGTACCTACAACAACTACCAATAACTTCTCTCTATTTGTACCTAAATCTGAACGCAGATTCCATCAACAAAGCTTCTCTCCTAGAACTACCCGACTTTGGGACGACTCGGTTCTGATGGAATGTTTTCCACCTGACTACATCATGGTCGTCTTCAAGTCCAATGTAAACAAGTTTTTGATGTTTCGGCCCCTGTAAATCATCAAATTCTTTCACCACCAATGACTACTAAGTTATCGTCTCAGTGACCACCTTACACTCATTAACCCTTATCCTCGAGTGGCCTTCGGATCTGGATAAGCGGTGATTCCTTTCTAAAAGAAAAATGAAACTGTATTCATAAATTAAATCTCCCCTAAAAAAAGCGCCAGCATTAATTGTCACCATACCAAATAAAGATAAGTCGACGGGGTGTTGGAAAAACCGAGGAAAGAAAGCACTAACCAGACATCCACCGAATGAGTGCGAAGAGAGCTGAGATCTTGGGGAGGCTTATTGTCACCCAAATTCCAGTGATGACTACTGATCATTGGTAGCAAGAAGTCAATGGCAAGCGGCTGTTGCGATGATGAAAATTCATTTGCAGTGGTTATTGGATTGTTGTAATACGAAACTTTCTCATATTTCAACTTATACATAAAAAAGAGATTTTGTCTATGTGTGTGTTTGTTTCTTGTGGACTCGGAAACGGTTGTGCCGATTTTTTTTTAAATTTCGCATACATTTTTTTTTTTAATTTTCTTCCTTGTAACATTGGGTATGGGGTAGCCAAACCAGCTGCCAACATTGCCCTGCATTTTATTGAAACCAACCGAGAGCTCTTTTTAGTATCCTTGTTGTTCCCTTAAGTGCAATTGTCTGGATCTCTTTTTCACTTAATTCACCAGGAATATTAGTTAGGTAGGACTTTAGGTTCTTCTTCAGAAGCCTTGTGGCACCTATAATAACTGGTATGATTGATATCTCCCCAAGATTCCAGTTTCTTTTCATATCATACATGAGACACCTTGATATTTGGTCTGTTTCTCACTTTCAGCTCTGTTCAGACCTCCATCATTAGGGAAACTCACTTCAACCAAGGTTGCCACTCTCTCTGATTTATTCCATATAACGTCATGTTTCACAGCAGCATTTTCAATGTAGGTGGCTGTAGGGATTACATGGTTGTAACGTATTGTATATAAGTCATTTCCAACTGTTCTTTCAGATTGATGTTCCCAGGACTTGCTGCTACATTAGATGTTTAATTTTTTTACAGATAGTCGAGTGGAGGTAATTTACATACGTACTCCATCATGTCTCGCTGTGTAGTAGGCATCCCCCAAAAGAAGCTTGCGACTTGATACCAGATGGCTTACACTTTCCAGTTCTGTGTGGCAGATTCTGCATTTGTTGTCATTACTGAGACCTGCCATCTTCTTGAATGCATGGGTCATCAATCCCTGATCTTGAGCAGGCATTCTGGCAGTGTTCTTAGGTGGGTTTTATATCGAAATGCCTTCGATCATTAAGAAAAATTAATAATCGAAAAAATCCGATTTTGATCAAAGTTAACACTCTTATACAGCCTAACATCACAAGTGCATTTTAGAAGTTTTATCACCGCACAAGTAGAAGGGGCCGGCGTGTAAAATCAATAGGTTCTTTGATAAGATTTCGATATGAATGCTTCTGTTTAGAGCACTAATGAACCATGATAGTTTTTGTATTTTTTCACAAAATCAACTGTAGGTTCTCTACAGTGTAATGTTGTCTTTTGTGGTCTCAATCTGGGTCTACATTATATAAAAGGAACTTTGTGTGTGAGAGTTCATTCCCTATGGACTCGAAAACGGCAGAGCCAATTTTTATGAAATTTCACATGAAGGTACTTTATGTGTCTGGCAGTGTTCTTAGATATGTTTTGTATCGGAATGTCTCCGATAAGTATCGATAATCGAAATGATCCGATGAAAGAAGGAACAGGCGATTTTGACCAAAGTTAACACCTTACACAGCCTAACATCACAAGGGCACTTGAGAAGCTTTATTACCACACAAGCCGAAAGGCCCGACACATAAAATCTTAAAAGTATATTCTTTGATATGACAGTGGTGCGTTCAAAGTGAATGTTTCTGTTTAAGCCGCAATTTGCACATTGATACTTGACTTTTTTTTTATTTTAAACTTAAATTCAAGCCATTATCACCGGACAAGCATTAAGGTGAGGCATATAAAATCAACAGTAGGGGCGCGTTCGACATGAATGTTTCTGTTTAGAGCACAATTGAACCATGCTACTTGATTTTTGTATTTTAAAGTGTAAAAGTGGGTAAAATAAAGAGTTAAGGGAGGAAGGGGGAGAAAATACGACGAGGGAAGATGGTGACACAACGGAAATGAAAGAAGGAAAAAGGAGGAAACGAAAAAAGAAAGAAAAAAAGAGAATGTAAAAATGCGAAAGAAAGAAAATGAATACAGGATAAAAAATCCATTATATGTATAAAAATAAATTTATAAAATCAACAGTAGGTTCTTTACAGTGCAATGCAGACAACAGTGTATTGTGAACTAAGTTACTGCAGGAAGACATGTGAAGTTGGAAAATAGGTGATCCATTGATTTCGATAACAATATGAATATGGGAGTATGAAACATTCGTTGATCATCATTCAATCCCTGCTAGTGTTCATATAAATAGAAAAATATTTAAATTCTGGTAATTCCGATACAAAATTGATTCAATTTGTGTGTGCGTGTGTGTGCGTGTGTGTGCGCGTGTGTGTGCGTTTGCGTGCGTTTGTGCATGTGCGTGTGTGTGTGCGGCTGTGTGCGGCTGTGTGAGGCTGTGTGCGTGTTTGTGTGTGCGTGTGTGTCTGTGTGTGTATATGTGTGTATGTGTGTGTATATGTGTGTATGTATGCTTGTGTGTGCATTTGTGTGCGTTTGTGTGTGTGCGTGTGTGTGTGCGTTTGTGTGTCCGTGTGTGTATGTGTGTGTGTGCGCGCACGCGTTTGTGTGTGTGTGTGTGTGTGTGTGTGTGTGTGTGTGTGTGTGTGTGTGTGTGTGTGGCGAAAGGCCGTTGCTCATACGATCATCACGCTCGATTTCTGAGAAGCAGTTGTTATTTTTATTCACGAGAGTCTTTTTCAGTCTATCAGTCTGTGTCACATCCATTTTAAAACTAGCAGATCCCGCGGAAATTCCACAGTAGTTGATTAAAAACAACAACAAAAAATATAAATAAAATGAATAAAAAAATAAAATAAAACAAATAACGGCGAATTTAAAATAATTTATAGCAAATTATTTTACAACCTTTTAAAGCTAAAAAGAATTGATTTTTTAAAATATTAGATTTTTTTCATTGAAAACTCAACACACAACACATTGCTTTTTTTTCTAAATAAACTTTTGTATAAATTTAAAAGAAACAGAAATCAATTCACTTGCACATTTATTTTTATAAACATATGCATAACATACCTATTTGTTTAATTATAAAATAAAATAGCCAATCTGAAACATAAACAGACAGCCATGTTTTTTTTTTTTTGAGAGGAAATGGTTTTAACGATTTTTAACTGATAAAAAGCGACTATAAAGGGAGGTAATGAATTTTGCAATGATTATGGTTTTTGTGTGACACTGGACGTAGGGACAAATAAATTAATATTTAGATATTTTCGCCAGTTTCTCATGCTTCTATTTGTCTCACGCCTGTTAGAGGGGCAGGGTGGCAAATACTAGCCCCAGCGCAAATTTTATAGTATTGCTGAATAAAGAACCTTGGCTGAAATAAACAAGGATTTGATCAAAAATTGTTGGTAACGAAACGAATACCTTGTACACTAGAAGATAACGCAGCAAAAGATACTGTCCTGTTTCCCCCCACCCGGGTGGGGGGGGCGCTCTGGCAATCTCATAATTATATCAGACCCAGTCACTCTGGGGTCGAGGGCGAGAGCGTGGGTGGTTGGGTCTTGGACAGGCCCAATAAATTAACCCATAAAGAGCGGCCGTAATATCCGATCTCTTTCTTATTCCATATTTGATTTGTGGCTGACGGCCGTTCAGATTGTGAAGCCGAGACGATTGACCCTCATCCTTTTGAAGAAAAAGTAGAGAGAAAGTAAGGGAGGAAGGAGAGGGGGAGAGAAACGGTAAAATAGAGAGGGAAGAGGGGAAGAGAAAATACGACGGGGGAAGATGGTGACACAACGGAAATGAAAAAAGGAAAAAGGAGGGAACGAAAAAGAAAGAAAGAAAGAAAGAAAGAATGTAAAAATGCGAAAGAAAGAAAATGAATGCAGGATAAAATAAGGAAAACTCACAGCAAAAGAAAGAAAGAAAGAAAGAATGTAAAAATGCAAAAGAAAGAAAGAAAGAAAATGAATGCAGGATAAAATAAGGAAAACTCACAAAGAAAGAAAGAAAGAAAGAAAGAAAGAATGTAAAAATGCGAAAGAAAGAAAGAAAGAAAATGAATGCAGGATAAAATAAGGAAAACTCACAGAGAAAGAAAGAAAGAAAGAAAGAAAGAAAGAATGTAAAAATGTAAAAGAAAGAAAGAAAATGAATGCAGGATAAAATAAGGAAAACTCACAGAGAAAGAAAGAAAGAAAGAAAGAAAGGAAAAAAGAAAGAAAGAAATTAGAATAAATAAAAACTAATGAAAAAAAGAACAACGAAAACAGCTAATGACAAATAAGGCAAATCGGAAGAAACACCATTGAAAGAAAATTCGGTTGTTTTACGGCATATCAACCCTTTTGGGTTATTTAATGCCGAATACAGTAATTTGGGGGAAAAAATTATGCTTTACGTTCTTTATATTTTCAAATATTTATTCCTTGTGCTTGGTTTGATTGTTTTGTTTCACAGTATATCAACCTTTTTTTCCACTGATTTAATTACGCATGCTGCATTTTTGGACAAAATTTTTTTCCTTCAAGTTTTTATATCTATCTCTCTCTCTCTCTCTCTATATATATATATATATATATATATATATATATATATATATATATATATATATATATATATATTGTATAAAAAAGTGTATGGAAACTTATCGAAGGCACCTTGTACTTCAACAATTAAATGTTGATCGTTTAACGTATCCTTTTTTTTTTTTTTTTGCTTCCACCAGCTAAGGCACTCATTGTATTTATAAGCAAAAGAATGTCGACGTTTTACTCTCTTTTTTTTTTTTTTTTTTTTTTTTACTTGGGCTGTCACCGTTTATCAAGGCCCGGGGGGTCACTCTAGGATAAAGGTTAATAAGTGTTATGTAGATAGTTGTCTCATCATCTGCCTAATACTTATTAACCCTTATCCAACATGATCAGTAGTGGTTGAACTTGAGTAGGGTATAAGTCAGTCAGGAAACAGTCCCACGGGATTGCTTCCACAGACGGACAAGTCTAAGAAAGAAACTATGCTTCGTGGAATTTTCGTTTAGTTTTAGATAAAGGTAGAGAGTGAGGAAAATTATTGACTGTTGTTGTAGCTAGACGGGTGCTTGTTTCGAACGTCTTTCACAGGGGGGGGCCATGGATTGGAGTTCAATCGAGCACCTACCACAAAAGTAACAATAGAGCATAGATAGACTCGCAGCGTTTCTTTTGTGAGAGGATGCGAAAGGGTCGTCGCCCACTGAGCTATTTTTTTTTATCTTGTTTCGGTTGCTCATTTTTGCTGTAACAACTTTCTCACTTTAAGAACGCTAAACAATGAGATATGACCTAGCATTGTGGATGAAAAGCAACTGGGTATATTATGGGGGAAATACTATGTTGCCAAGATCACTGGGATATAGTTGGGTGACTCTCCTGCTCCATTAGGTATCTCACTGCCGATGCAATCCTCTATCTGTATAAGAGCCATGTTCTCCCTAAAATGGAATACTGTTGCAACATCTGGGCAGGACTTGCTCGATACGCCCTATCTAGCTTTGATAGAGTTCAAACGCGGCTTCGAAATCTAATAAGTGATGCTCTTTTCTCTTCCCTGTAACCTCTTTCCTATTCTGAACCTGTTTCTGCTCTATCGTTATTTTCATGACAAGTGCTCGACTGAACTTCATTCAATAGTTCCCCCTTGCCAAACTTTCACAAAAAACTCAACTAGCTACAACCACTATCAACAATTTCCCCCACTCTCTATCTGTTCCTAAATCTAAACATGGATTCCATGAACAAAGCTTTTTCCCTGAGAACTGCCCGCCTGTAGGACACTGTTCTGCTGTCCTGCTTCCTGATTGAATACAACATTGTACCTTTCAAATCCAATGTAAACAAATTCTTGCTGAGCCGTCCCCATAAATAATTAAATTCTACCCAATTCACACCATTAACGATTACTACAGTACCATCTTACATTCAGTAATCCTTATCCTCGAGTGGAACAAAAATAATTTTTATATAAAAAGAGGAACACAACTACGTAAAAATAAAAAAAGAGTTTGAATTAAAATGGTCAATAGTAGATAAGTATTGAACACCAAATAATTTTTTAAAAATATGTAATCTGTGCTTACTTGAAGCATACTACATAACTTTTTTTTAATAAAGTATTCTTAAACAAAAATTAGATGCTATACAAAGCTGTTTTTATAGGAATAAATTCCTATTATCACGCCTAAAATCTGACTGAAATAAATTTATAAAGGAAAATCTACAGAATACATTGAGGGTGAAATGTAAATGTGTAAAGAAAAATTCACAGATTTAATATTAAAAATTCAAAATAATGTAAGAAATAAAGAAATAAGTAGATCTTCAACTTTACATCCAGGAAATGAAATAATCATAACCATAATGGGCGAAATAAAAGTAGTTTTGGCTTTAATAATCGTTAGGAATAATAACATTACACCCACGTAATTTCAACGGCACAAGAGAGGTAAAAATCCAAAATTAAATGAATACAAGGTGTTGTGACTGGTAGGGTAAAATGGAGTAAAATAAATGCAATCTAAAGTTTTTAATGTTTCAAAATAAATGTGAAACTTAATAGAGATTAGCATTGTGAATTTATTGTTAAAATTGTAAGCTAAAAATTAAATGAAGGTGATACATAAAAACTTATGCCAAAATATTAAAATATGAAAACCTTAAACTTAAGGAAATTGGAAAATTAATTAAAATTTAAAAATCACAGTTATCTCTCTTACAACATGAAAAATTTAATACACCATTGAAGAGAAAAAAATAAATGTAATTTATAATAGAATGCTTACATAACGATACAATTAAAAAGATGAATTTAAAATTTAAATCACTGACATAACGAGTATGGAATGAAGATTAATGTTAATTTATATTTTCTTTTTAAATTAACCTTTAATTATAATTCCTTTCTAAGAATTAAAAGAATTAAGTAAAATTAATTAAGAGATCGTAAATGTAAACAAATTATACGAAACTTTCGTAAATCGAAGAGTAATACAGTTGTGACGTACAAATTTAAAGTAGAATTTGGAGGCGTAGTTCAGAATTTAGAAAATAAATCAATCCCATAAATAATTTAGAGAAGAAAAATAATTACTTAAATTAAAAAGCAGTGTAGCATTAAGATAGATAATTGGCTGAAATATAATTTTAAAAAGTGGAAATACAAAAATAGGGCGATTTATAAATTCCATGGCAAGCGAAAAATAATTAAAAAAAAAAAGCTTAGAAGAAAGGAGTGGAAGTAGGTTTAACTACGTGATCTCTTAAAAAAAGGGATTCAAAATGTGTTCATATATATATATATATATATATATATATATATATATATATATATATATATATATATATATATCAAATAGTGTATTTCACCGTCTGGAGAGAGGCTGTTTGGGAATATTTTCAAATGACATAATGTTTGAAATTGTCCGAATGGCCATGAAATAATTGTTACGAATATGAAAATACACGATATAATGCTCTCATTTTGATTTTTATTGTCTTAATTTTGTGAAAATATCATATGAATGCTCGATTATAAAAACTGAGAACCTTATTAATTTAGTAAATTTATTTTGATTTATTTATTTTTATTATTTACTTATTTATTTATTTTTGGTATTTAAACAATTATCGAATTTTGATATATTTTAATATATTAAAATCTGTTGGTAAAAAATATTAATACGGTATATAAATATGTATATGTGTGTGTGTGTGTGTGTGTGTGTGTGTGTGTGTGTGTGTGTGTGTGTGTGTGTGTGTGTGTGTATGTGTGTGTGTGTGTTCAGTTTTATTGGAATCATAAATGGAGAGTGAAACACCATAAAAGTCCCAAAAGAAAGAAAAAGATAAGTTAGTAAAACCCTCTCAGCCTTTTTTGTAAATATAGATGGACCATCATTTGTAGTTTATTAAGAACTGAAAACAAAAGAGTCAGTCTCTAAGTGGTAGTGGCATTAAAATAGAACGAAATGAAATTTAAGTATATATCTTTCTAAGTTGAGAAAAAAAACAATTTGGTGAGAAATCTTGGAGGAATTCTATTGCCAAAATTAAAAACAAAAATAACAAAACTCATTCCTTTAATTAGCTTAGAGGCTATCTTAACTGTGTTGGTTTCATACAAGACGAAAAACGCACGCGCAACTTGCTTATAATTGATTTTTGCAGATATTCACAGATTATAATCTCTTTCTATTACATCTGATTTTGATCTTAAGCTGATGTTTGAAATATGAATGAACTAACAATACCCGGTTTGTGAGTAAGATAGTGGCACTTGCAAACCGTCCACGTTGGACGTTAGAAATCGGTTGGTAGTTTACTGGTGATTGATGCGGCCGTGGAACTGTAAGGAATTGTTAAATAATTAATTAATTATTATGGCGAGCAGTCATGATGACAGCGACAGATCACTGTTTCCAGACAAAGGTTCGAATCTTGTTCAGATCCCAGTTTTTCTGTATCTTCCTAATCTCGTATCTTCCTAAGCTCGTATATCACTTAATCATATATTTAATGCTTATATTACCGACGCAATCACCAAAATTTTCCAAAAATGCAGTGTTAAAGAGTGTGTGTATGTGAGTGAAAGAAAGAGAGAGAGCAAGAGAGCGAGAGAGAGAGAGAGCGAGAGAGAGAGAGAGAGAAAATAAAAATAAAGAATCTAAAAATATATTTTACATGAATTTATTGTTCGACAGGATACTCAAATAAGAAATCCGGGAAATTTCAAAGATATAAGAAAATGAATATTATAGTAAAGCTGTGACTTTTTTTTTTTTTTGCATTTTTTTTTTTTACATGGGTGTCACCACTTATCAAGGCCCAGAGGCCACTCGAGGATAAGGGTTAATAGGTATACATTAGTCATTGTGATTTTAGCATAGTAAACAGTGGGAATTTTGTAACTTGGATTACTTAGGGGGACGATTCAATTAGAACTTGTTCACATTGGACTTTTTCTTTTTTTTTCTTTTTTTTCATAGGTATCAACACATTATCAAGGCCAAGAGGCCACTCAAGGATAAGGGTTAAAGAGTGTACAGTAGAAATTGGACAATATAATAATCATTAGTAATGAAAATTTGTTAAATTTGATAACTTATATGGAACGGCTCATCAAGAACTTATTTAAGTTAGACTTGAAGACAACCATATTGTAGTCAGCCGGAAAGCAGGAAAACGGAAGACAATTCCACAGGCGTGCAGTTCTAATAAAAAAGCTTTGTTCATGGAATCTACGTTTAGGTTTAGGCACAAAGAGTGGGGGGAATTATTGATAGTGTTTTCAGCTAGACAAGTGTTTCTTGTGAAAGTTTGGCGAGGGAGGAACCATAGATTGAAGCTCAGTTGAACACTTTCCATGAAAATAACGATACATCAGAGACAAACTCGCAACATCTCTTCTGTGAGATAGAGGTTGCAAGGAAGAGAAAAGGACATCTCCTACGAGGCTACAAAGTCTATTTTGAACTCTATCAAGGCAGGACAAGTCCTTTCTAGCAGCTCCTGCCCAGATGTGGCAACAGTATTCCATCCTTGGACGTACCTGGCTCTTATATAGATAGAGAATTGCATCAGCAGTGAGATATCTACTGGATCGATAGAAAGATCCCAGCATTTTTCCAGCGGCCTTGACAACAGATTTTATGTACGTGTTCCATTTAAGATCAGGAGTAACGGTCAAGACCAGAAGCTTGTCAAAACTTCAGGCCTCCTGAAGACGAGAGCCATCTATTTCAACTGATGCCAGATGTGGATCAGAATGTTGATGATGTAAAGAGAGAAGGTTGTTTTATTAACTGAGTGGTCTATCGATGTGTACGCATCTATATTATTATGTATTTGTTTGCATGTATACCGTTATGGAATTTTATCTCGATAAGGAAATATATAAATTTCTAAAAACATATTAAATACTCTTATTGAGGAAGGGGCGAAGAAAATTTAATAAAAATGACTGGTTCATAAATCTATAGATTCATAGAATAAATTAAAAACTCCTTTACGCCAAAATTTAGTTCTAATGAAAGATAACACCCATTGAAATGAAGTTTATCTATACTCCTATAAAAACCCTTTTTTCTATTAGTATTTATTTGTTTCCTCACCAAAGAAAAATGTGACACGAGGTCGTTTTTAAAGTAGGGTTAAACCAGCTCTCCGAAAAAAAAAGCGAAAAGGGGCACTCTGTTGAGTCCAAAAATAGTAGTTGTCCCAGTGTAGAGGGTTTCCCTCCATTGACTGGGACAAATTACTTTTAGTGCAGCAAAAGAAAATACAACTTTGTTATATATGGGTCGTGAAATTCCATTTATCTGGTTGATCTGGTTAATTTGCATATTCTTTTAAACATTCATTTTAATGAATTTCCTATTAGTTTTGTCGGTTTTATTATGAGATAATCACCTTTAGTTAACTATTCAGTGTAATTATATTTATGCAGATATTCTACATGATTTATACTTGCGTAATATTTGCATAAAAAGGTTATAGTAAACACAAATCTCTTTATATATATATATATATATATATATATATATATATATGTATGTATATATATATGTGTGTGTGTGTGTGTGTGTGTGTATGTATGTATGTATGTATGTATATATATAACGATTAGATCACTGTCTGACTGACGTAAATGAACATTTAAAATTAAGATGTTTGAATTCAACGTTATTTCACGCGGTTAATGATAGCCGAATGGATTAGGTGTCTCCGCTAATCGAGCCAGAGATGTCTCGTGGTGCGGGGGTCAAATCGTTCGACTGGTATAAATCGTGACCCCCTGCACTTAAGATTCCCGAAAGGATGAAACACTAGTGTCTGTAAGTATTTAATTATTATAGTAAAAAATAATTATATATATATATATATATATATATATATATATATATATATATATATATATATATATATATATATATAAGCCTGACGAATCCTAGTGTGGATGAAACGCGGAATATTCTGTGTAGCTTAATTGCCATATATATTTTTCTAACTTACTACCTAGCTCTACCTATGTATTGAGCACTGTTGAAGTAAATACTTACTTTACGCATAAAATTATACTTTCGTATATTAATTTATGTGATTAAATGAAGTAGTCATATATATATATATATATATATATATATATATATATATATATATATATATATATATATATATATATAAAGTTAAAAAAAAAAAAAAAGAAGTAATTGGGAACGGATTGACCGTGAAATTCGCGCTCATCACCCGCCTGTATCGTGGTGGCGAGGGGGGGGGGGGGAGATGATGAACTCTTAAAGTCCAACGGCCGAGACGGAAGACGTTTGGGGTAAAATGATCCGAGTCGAGAATAACTGGATACCAGACGTTTGTCAAGCTTTCATTGAGTTTACAAACGACGGGTGAGCAGCCATTATTCCGTCTCTTTCTCTACCTCCGGCCAGGTCATTAGATATCAATTGGTCAACAGACATAAATTATTAACCTACTCTCACCACCACCCCATTCCCACTCTCTCTCTTTCTCCTACTTGTTGGTTACTAAGACAACTGAAGAAAACTGATATCACGTGACCTTTGAAAAGGCGCCAATTATCACGTCTGTCTGCTTCTTTTTTCTCCTTCTTTTTTTCTTTCTCTACTTTTCTTTTTCTTAATTTCCTGATTTTTTTATTTTTTTCATTTTTTTTTTTTTTTACTTTTTAGTGTATTCTAGTTTTCATGGAAGGTAACTGGTCAAGTAGTTAAGGACACAGACTGACAACCTATGCGTTCCAAGTTCGAATCCAGCTTTTACGTGGCCACTCTCGTAAGTATCCGATGTCTTTCTAGAAAGAGTTCTAACTAGAAGAATATCGGGGAAAACCAATGCCGATAATAGAAGGCATTTACTTCTGTCCCGCCGCAGGAAGATGTGACACAAAGTCAGTACTCTGGCCTACCTATCTGGAACAGCCCCGTCAGCATTCCCCGGGCAGTAAATAATTAAATTATTCTTTGGTGAATCGCCTAGAACTGCACAGGGAACAGCTCATTACGGGAATGGTCTAATCTCTGTTGATTTTGGTGCCGAGGTAAAGACCCCAGCGGGGTTTCTTAACCGGATGTTGGGATTCATAATGATGATGACAACGACTTGGTTTCGCTATTTATGCCTTACGTCTTCTTTTCTCTTCTTATTTCGTGTTTTTTATTTTATTTTGTTGTTTTTTTATTACATTTTCACCCTAAACAACGCACATTGCCACTTTGATGTAGGGGGCTACTATCATGGACATAAGCTACAGGGGTACTATGTTGAGAGTTGGGCAGCAAGACGTCGGTTCACGTTACACTTGAACTTCTGCATGTCAGTGCAGTTGGGGAAGCAGGAACCCGGAAGGGAATTATAAAGTCTATCGGTTCTGGGGAAGAAACTACTGGAGTAGAGGCTCCCTTACATCTAGGGATCTCAACTGTGAAGGGGTGGGATTTTGCTGCTTGTCGGGTTTGGGGGGTATTTACGTCGAGGGGGTACAAGTGCTTGCAGTTCGTCGGAGCATTCACCGTTAAAGTACTTGTAGAACAGGCAGAAGGATGCTACATTTCATTGATGGGACAGAGGCTGAAACTTAGATGACAGTTTAGGACCTATCAGATTGGCGACTCTCTTTTAAACCTTGACTAGGAGTGAGAGACTAGTAGCAGATGCACCAGCCCAAATATGACAACAATACTCCATACATGGGCGAATGGTGGCCTTATAGAAGTACAGGATACTTTCGGGCATTAGTAGCTTTTTAGCACGGTAGAGAGAACTTACCTTTTTCACAGCGGTCCTGGAAATGCTCTCAATGTAATTATTCCAACTCATGTTTCCTGTGAGCATTAGGCCAAGGAGTTTAAAAGATGTACTTTCAGATAAAGAGTCTTTGGTCATTGCTATTAGTGGTATTTCGTGTTTTCTTCTTTTATTGATTTAATAGCCTGGGTTCCCGGCGTTGCCCGGGTGTTTGCAGGTGTGTTTTAAGCAACTAAAAAAGTGTAGTAGGCAGGCAGGCTCGAACATGTGACGCGAAGGCGGAAAAGAAAGTGAAGCAGTGTGTGCCGCGTTAGCTGTTGCACCCATCGCCAAACCGGAAGTGACATAGGTTTCAATTAAGGCTAGCCAGTTGAAAACAGGCGATGACTTTCGAAAATATCGGCAAAAAAGCGACCCCTCCCTGTAGAAAAGTACCCAGTTGAGGGTGAAGGAATTAATGTTTTTGGCCAATTTTTCAATATTTGTCATCCGAGAGGTGGTGCTTCAAAACGATACCAATCTCGTAGAAATCCGTCGCCCTGTCGAAAGTTTTTGTGAGACATACATACATGCATACATACATACATACATTTAAACAGGCAGGTGATATCTATTTATTAATTTATTTCTTGCATTTATTTTTTCGTTTATTCATCCGTTCTTGCCTTATTTTTTTTTTTACTTCTTTTCTTTCGTTCCTCCTTTCCTTCTTTCTTGTTTTCTGTTTTTTCTTCTTCCTTGTTTTTTCTTTCTCTCTTTTTGCATTTATTCATGTGTCTTTCCTGCTCTCAAAGCCACAAGTCGAGGCCATTGTTGAAGTCAACTGTTCTACCTTCTCACTGTTTGAAAAAGGGGTTAGCTTATTGCTGATCTGTTGAGGCGTCTCTACTGGGGAATGCCGACGGCGCTGCTCAGACATTTTTTTTATTATTTTTTTTGCTGCCTTGAGTGCTCTTCATCTGGCTTTTCGAATTTCACTTTCTCGACCTTGTGTCACAGTTTCCCGCCGCGGAGGAAGACAGACAAACCATTTACCTGTTGTTGTTGTTGTTGTTGTTGTTGTTGTTGTTGTTTGTTTTTTTTTGTTTGTGTTTTTCTATTTCCTACCATTCTTGCCATTCTTTTTTTCTTTTAATTTTTCATTTTCTTCATTTTAGCTGTTCGTTATTTATTTTTGCCTTTTTGTGTTTATTTTTTATGAAAAAAAAGGCATCAGTTTATTATATTTATTTATTTATTTAAGTAAAACATATTTCCTCCTTTGAATTAATGTTAAGAAAAAAAGATACACACTAACACAAGGGAGATAATTCTACTACAGGAATTACGTCCCTTCATTAACATATTCTTTAGCTTTTTGACAGATTTAACTAACGCCAATGAACTATTACTTTCTTCCTGAGTTTGGTACAGCAAACTCTATGGACAATTTGTTTTCAAAACAACCTCAAAATAATATTGACCGCTCTTGCCTTATTTCTATTGCTTGTTTTGAGATCCTTGTCTCTAGACGTAAGCAATGCAGCGCATAAGGAAGGGAGGGGGGGGGGGCAGTGAAAGATTGCACAACTCTTTTTTATGGAGATCGCTCCAGACAACACATGAAGCCAATTTATGTAAAAAGCCAACAAGTAAGAAAGCTGATTATTTCAAATACAGGAGATGCTTATTGACATTAGTATTGAAAAAAAAAACAAGACTGTAGCAAGAAGGAAAACAGTGAGCAGGAAGAGAGCTCCACAACCTTGCAATCCTTGGAAAGAAGCTACTGGAATAGGAAGCTGTATTACAATAAGATATTAAAACAGCGAATTGATGAAGACCAATAGACCGACGAGTCAAACGAGCTGGAACAAAGGATCAAATCAAACAATCCTGAGGAACACATGCTATAATAGCATTTGTAGAAAAGACTGAGACTAGCAACACCACGGTCTGTGTGTTTGTGTGTGTGTGCGTGTGCGTGTGCGTGTGTGTGAGAGAGAGAGAGAGAGGGGGGGGGTTGTAGTGAAGAAGAAATTGTTGGGCCAATCAAATTACAGATAGTTTGTTCAATTTATCACGAACCTTCAAATGGGACACAGATTCACCAGCCCAAATAGGACAGCAATACTCCATACATGGTTTGAGAGTAGATTTGTAGAGATAAAGAATAGTCTTGGGTGAGAAAAAGTGTTTAGAATGATAGAGAGAATCGATTTTATGAGAAGCGGAAAGAGCAATGGATATGGACGCCTAGAAGATTTGATGATCTATCTAACTTAAGGTTACCCAAATTTAATTAATATATTTTCGACTAAAATAAAATTTGCATCAAGCGCGCTTGAAAACCAAATACCAAGCTACTGGAATAGGAAGCTGTATTACAATGAGATATTAAAACAGCGAATAGTTTTCATTCTTTGTGTCAATACTTTTTTCTCTTTATTTCGTGTTTTTTTTTTTTAATGATTAATTTATTTCTTGTATTTATTTTTTCATGTTTTTATTTATTTTCTTTCTTTCATCCATCTTTTTTTTCTTTATTGTTTTCTCTCTTGTTTCCTTGGTATTTTCATTTTCTCTCATTTTCTTTCTTTTTTTTTTATTCATTTATCGGTTCTTTCCTCTTTCCTTCATCCATCTTGTCATTCTTTCGTCTACTCGTTCACTTCCATCCATTCCCAAACAAGACATATTACTATAGAAACATAAGGAGCTACAAAAGTAATTGTCGATGGCCCAAATCCCAAAACTCTAAATATCAACACTGGCGTGCCTCCATTCTGAGTCCAACCTTCCTCCTGATCTTTATCAATGATCTCCCAAATCATTTTTCTAAGATTATTAGCAAAACGCATATGCTGACGACACAACCATCTATGGCAACACTTTAAAGAGCGACAATGACCAAGAGCTTCTTTATACTTCCGGTTTTGAACATGTCGTGCAAAGGAGAAAAAAGATGGCTGGTTAATTTTCATGCGTGCAAAACTAAGCTTCTATCTTTTCGCAACCAACGCTCTGATCCTCACTTGACCCTAATTGAAACGAACGACTCTCGCCTTGATGAGGTACCCTGCTTTGACAAACTTCTAGGACTGACTTTCACTCGTAACTTGAAATGGAAGACTTACATCAATCTCCTTGCCAAGGTTGCTGGTAAAAAAAATGGTTGGATCACTCTACTGCTCCAGAAGATATCTCATTGCCGATGTAAGAGTCAAAGCCGTCCTCTTGAGTATTTCTGCCACACTTTCACCATCATCACTAATCATTGCGGTGTTGTTTCACCGAACATTTGACATTCATTTACCCTTATCCTTGAGTGGCTTCGGGCCTTGATAAACGATGACTCCCTAGTATAACAAAATGTTTATGGGGGTAGGGTATAAATTAGATGTTGGATAGCAAGATGTTCGTGCATATTAAATTTTAATTTTTCCATAGTCTGTCCGATCATAAGGGAAACAGAGAGCAGAGAGGGAGTTCCAAAAGTAAGTGATCCGAAAAAAAAGATATTAGTATAGAAGATTTTCTGACATCTTTCGAGCTTTACAAGTGAAGAGGTGGAATTTTGCTGCTAGTCAGGTGGTTATTTGCTGTTTTTTTCTTGTTTTTTTTCTTCTTCTTTTTAAGGTGTTCATACTTTCGTTCTCCCCTTCATCTTTTCATTCCACCATCGCTTTTTCTTCTTCTTTTTCTTGCTTTCGTTCTTCATTATAACGCATCTTTCTTTCTATATCGTCATTTTCATTTCCTTTTGTTTTCTAGCAGTTTCTTAACTTTTTCTATCATTCATTAAAGGTAGGCATAATGGAAGAAAAGAAAGAAAGAAAAGAAAAAAAACACAAAAGAAAATTAATGGATAGAAAGGAAGAGAAATCGAAGACAGAAAGAAAGAACGAAAGAAAGAAAATAAGAAACCAAAGGGAAACAGAACGACAAAAGGAAGAATGAAAAAAAAAAACAAAAAAAAAACAGGAAAATTTTCTTTCTTTCTTTTGTTTCTCTATCGTCCATTCTTTCTTCGTTTTTTTTTTATTTCCTTTTCATCATCATCATCAGCAGCAGCAACAGCAGCAGCAGAAACATCAGCATCCTCCTCCTCCTCCTCCTCATCCTCCTCCTTTCGCTTTCTAATTCTATTGCTACCAAACCAGACTGTTTTAAGATACCGGTTTCCTGGCCTAAAATGCAGAAAACATTGGTGTTATTGTTTTATTTTTATTTTCCCATTTGCAAAACTCAATCATGTTCTGCAAAGTCATAAACAAAACAACAATTTTTCTCTACAAAACAACCAAACCAAACACCATGAATAAATGTAAAAACCTTGAAACTTAAAATCTTTCACCAAAAATACTGGATTTGGAATTAAATAAACCGAAAAGGGTTGATATGCCGTAAAACAAAACATATTTCTTTCTTTTTGTCCTTTTGCTTTTTTTTTTTGCATTCGTCTTTTTTTCTTTCTTTCTTTCCATTTGCACCGATAACATTTTTTTTTCTTCATTCTTCTTCAATTCAAAACTTATTCTTTTCAAGAGGCTTATTTTTTAATTGTATTTCATTTTCTCTTGTATTCAAACATTTCAGGAAAATATTTCATGCATTTTTTTCCTTCTTTTTTTATTTTTTCTTTTCTTCGTTTTTCGTTTTATATTTCTCGTTTTGTTTTTACAAACTTACTTTCTTCTCCATTTTTTTTCCAAATGTTCTTTTCTTCCCTAATTTAATTTTTTTTGCTTCAATTCTTTTCTTCATAAGCGATTTTTTTTCCATTCTATCACCTTTTTCCTTCTCCCCCCCCCCTTTTTCTTCCTCCTCCTTCTCTTCCTTTTTTGTAGTATACATTTTCTTTATTTCTTTTCCTTTGGTTTTCATTAGCAAATATTATTACTCTTATTCTTTCCATTCTTTCTTCGTCTTTCTTAATAATTATTACGAAATAATAAGGATTTTCTTTTATGTCTTTCTTTGCTTGCATTTTGTCACACCCTATTGTCCTTCTTTTCCTTCTTCTTCTACTTCTCTTTTATTTTTCTTTATTTTTCTCCTTTGCGTCTTTGTTTTCTTATTCTATTTTTCTCTTATTTTTTTTTACAACGGAATTACTACTTATCAAGGCCCAAAGGCCACTCGAAGATAAGGGTTGATAAGTATACCGTAGCCATTGGGACAACAGTATAGTAATCGTTATTAGTGGAAAGTTGGTATAATTTGATTATTTAAAGGAACGGCTCAACAAGAACTTGTTTACATTGGACTTGAAGACAACCATATTGTGATCAGCTGGAAAGCAGGCCAGCAGAACAGAGTTTTATAGGCAGGCAGTTCTGTTTAAGAAGCTTTGTTCATGGAATCCATGTTTAAATTTAGACACAGATAGAGAGTGGAGGAAATTGTTGATAGTGGTTTTAGCTCGACGAGCGTTATTTGTGAAAGTTTGACAAGGGGAGGACAATAGATAAGAGCTCAGACGAGCATAGATGTGCTCGTCTGAGCTCTTATCTATTGTTCCCCCCCCCCCTATAAACCACTATCAACAATTTCCTCCACTCTCTATCTGTGTCTAAATTTAATCATGGATTCCATGAACAAAGCTTCTTAAACAGAACTGCCTGCCTATAAATAACAATAGAGCAGAAATAGGCTAGAAACGTCTCTTCTGGAGGGAAAAGACAAGGGCATCACATACTAGGTTTCAAAGCCTTCTTCATTTTTTTTCTTCTTTTCGTTTTCACTCCTTCTTTTCTATATATATATATATATATATATATATATATATTTTATTTCTGTCCATTTCCTTTTTTGTTTTCTTTTCTTCTCATTTTCCTCCTCCGACTTCTTCTGTTTCCACTTTCTGTCCTCATTTTGTTTTATCATATTCTTTCTTCCTTTTCATTCACTTTCTTTTCGTCTTTCAGCCTTTCCTTCTTTTTCTTGTCTTTTTCATGTTTCTTCTTACTTTCCTTCTTTTTCCTGTTTTTTTCATTCTCCTTCTTCTTTCTTTTTCTTGTCTTTTTCATTCTTCTTTCTTCCCTTTTTTTCTTGTCTTTTCATTCACTTTCTTCCTTTCCTTCTTTTTCTTGTCTTTTTCATTTTCCTTTTCCTTCTTTTTCATTCTTCTTACTTTCCTTTTATCTTGTCTTTTCATTCTCCTTCTTTCTTTCCTTTTTTCTTCTCTTTTTCATTCTCCTTCTTTTTCTTGTCTTTTTCATTCTTCTTTCTTTCCTTTTTTTCTTATCTTTTAATTCTCTTTCTTCATTTCCTTTTTTCTTGTCTTTTCATTCTTTCTTCCTTTCCTTCTTTTTCTTGTCTTTTTCATTCTCTTTCTTCCTTCTTTTTCTTCTCTTTTTCATCCTTCTTTCTTTCCTTTTTTCTTGTCTTTTCAATCTCCTTTTTTCCTTCTTTTTTTGTCTTTTTATTCTCCTTCTTTTTCTTCTTTTTTTCTTCTTTCCTCTTTCTTGTCTTTTCATTCTATTTCTTTCTTTCCTTCTTTTTCTAGTCTTTTTCATTATCTCTCTTCATTTTTTCTTCTCTTTTTCATTCTTTTTTCTATCTTTTTTCTTGTCTTTTCATTCTCCTTCTTCCTTTCCTTCTTTCTCTTGTATTTTTGATTCTCCTTCTTCCTTTCCTTCTTTTTCGTGTCTTTTTTATTCTTCTTCTTCCTTCTTTTTCATGTCTTTTTCATTCTTCTTTCTATTCTTTTTTCTTGTCTTTTCATTCTCCTTCTTCCTTCTTTTTCTTATTGATTCTTCTTTCCTTCTTTTTTGTCTTGTCTGTTCATTCTCTTTCATTCTTTTCTTCTTTTTCTGTTTTTTTTTCATTCTCTTTCTTCCTTTCCTCTTTCTCTTCTCAATAGCAAATCATTTTTCTTGAAGATGTTCTTTCTTCTCTCCCTTTTCTATCGGTTCTTATTTTATTCTTCCTTTGCTTCGACCGCAACCCAATAATAACAACCCATGCCTTTGCATATCACGTCTATGATATATCAACAACATTATAGTTATTAGCCAGAATGTCCAAGAGTCAGCAGACCCCACTTCGACACGTCATCACGTGATTTACCGAAGATACTAATCAGACCTACCAATCCCGACCTAGCCCGTTATTCAGCCCCCCCCCACACACACACACACGCACTCACTCGCTCTCCCCACAAAAACAACTTTGCCATCTTCCCAGCCTCCATATTATCACCATTATTGTAAATATTTCTTTTAATGTCACAACTGGGATTGGTCATTGGTTATTGGTCAATCCTCAGTACATACCCAGTGACCATTGTCCAGTCAGCCTCTGTAATTATGTGCACTGCAACACACCTTATCTTTTATGGCATTTACAAAGAAAAATTATTTTTAAAAAAGCGGTTAATATTTCTATCTTTAAAAAATATCTTTATATGTTTATATATTTGTATGTGCAGGATTCACTAGTCAACCAAGAGAAAGTCGAAGGAAAGAAGAAACGAAAAAAAAAAAAAAAGAAAGAAAAAACAAACAAAGGAATTTAGACTTTTTGGATTCTTCAGACCACGGTTTTTATCTTGAGTGTCATTTTCACGTTTCAGTTAATGTGACCTCCAAATTCTTCAAGTGTATTATGTTAAACTCGGAAATCTTCCTGTTGAACTCAGGAATCTGCACAGAATTTTTAACGGAACCCTTTATTTAATCCTCGGGGTAACATGTTCTGGTTCCATCAGCCATCACAATTGAGTGTCGCCTACCTTGAGGATTGAGCCTTCAATCTCCAGTAAAGTGTAACTTTACAACTAAATTTTTCCAAAACTTTATCCACTACGCCACAAGTCCTGGCAGTTCAACAGAAAATACACACGTTCAACAAGATACACCTGAAGAAGGTCGGAGGTTACATCAGCCGAGTTGTTGTGAAAATAACACTGAAGATGAGAACAATACTCCAAAAATCCAAACAATACAAATAATCAATCCTCATCTAAAAAAATCAGAAACATAATTAGCTAAACATTATGGGTTTTCGAACATAGTTGCTACGCATAAGGGTTCCAAATGTGTGCTATATTTAGTTTAATTTACTTTTATGTTCCTGAATAATTCAGAAGAGGATTAATAATTTGTAGTATTCAAACTACTGTCCTTATCGTGAGTGTTATTCTTATAACGTTTCGGCCGATGTAACCATGAACCTTCTTCAGGTGTATCTTATCAAACTTAGGAACCATTCTGTAAAATTCAGAAATCTGCGCAGAATTTTGGACGGAATGTTTTATTTTAATCCATGGGTTTAGCATGCTTTCATTCTGTCAGCAAGCAAGGATCCGTGCTGTAACGGATTAATTATTAAGAAATTCAGTTGTAAAGTAACATTCTTTTGGAAGTTAGAGGTTCAATCTTTATTGTGGACGATACTAAGAATACAATTGCGAATTACTTAAGATTTCTACCCAGTCATAGCTGACAGAACAAGACCATGCTACTCTCATGGATTAAATAAAGGGTTCTGTTCGAAATTCCATGCAGAGTTCTGAGTTTGACCGAAAGATACCAGAGTTCAACAAAATACACCTGAAGGTCAGAGGTTACATCAGTCGAAATGCTGTTAGGACAACACTGAAGATGAGAACATTATCCTTAATGATGCAAAAAAAAAAAAAAAAGAAAAGAAAAGACGTTTTAGACGAAGGAGACAAAAACGGTGTGAAAATTCAGAAAAAAAAAAAAACAAACAAAAACACAAAACAGCATTCACCCTTGGCAAGTTGATCCAGCTTCTTCCAAAGGAGAATGTTCTAGGGAATATCAAATTCACGATTCTCAACTGCATGTATATCTCGATTAGGGGAGTTGATTGATAATGTTAGCTTTTCACAGTTATTACGGGAAGGTGTTGGCATCCTCCCATCTGGTACTGACCAGACTGAGAGTCTCTTAACTTCAGTTATTTAACCAGGACCAATGTGTTAACGTGATCATGCTGAAAACTGAAACACCTTGGATTTTGTAAAATTTTATCAATATACATATCAAGGGTTTCATCACTCAATGAGAAACCCTTCCCTGGACTTTAGCCATCTATCTCTGTCCCGAGCTATCCGTTGCTATGTGGGATCCATGTGTTGTATCAGGTCGTCCCTCCATCTCGTACTTAGTCTTCCTTTTGGCCTCTTATGTTCATGATGGTGTCCATTCCGTTGTCCTGATGAACCATCTGTTGTCATCTCGTCTGGCTATGTGTCCTGCCCATCTGTGTTTGGATGTTTTGATGGCAGTATTGATGTCAATAAAAGGCAGACATCAGTTAATAAATATTCATCAAATTTCATTTGCTTTAAGGTATGTTAAATGGCATTTAGGGAGCAAAACATAGTCTCAAGTTCCCGTTTTTAAATCCAAATATTTCAGATTTGCACTGAATCAAAATCAACAGACACCAATAAAAAAAAAAAAAAAAGATTCTTTGAATTTCTCTTTCTTCTTAAAAACCCCTAAATTTTAAGCCTCAAATTTTAGATGTTTTCCAGAATCACAATCATGCAAGGAATTTGGATCAAGATTAGAATGTGGATTCGAAACATAAGGTTTAGTCTAATTATCTCTTTATTTTAACCTTGATAAGGGGAACATACAAGTGATGCAAGACTGTTCTGTTCGGGGAATTCAATTTATCCATTCTGGGATGGGTATTATTCTAATCTATATAAATAAAAAAGATGTATGTATGTGTATGAAATTATTTAACCGATAAACTCTTAAACTACTGATCACATAACTCTGAAATTAACAGGAAGTGGTAATCGTACACCAAGGATTGTTTATAACGAGTAAAATCTTTGTTTGGATGGAGAAATAACACGTACAGAAATATGTCGTCAAGTTGAAATGCAAAATGTTCATTTCAACTTGTCGATATATTTCTATTACTTTTGTGCATGCGCAAATTCATTCATAAGTTGAAGTGATTTAATTTTAAATTTTAACTCCAACAGTAGGGAACACAGATGGAGCACTAAGCGAGGAAATGTGGCTGGAGCACTAGATGTTTTAGTGTCAGTTCTAGTAGATGGCACCAAAAACACTTTTTTAACTTTTGAAATCAGTATTACATATGTAATATAGAGAATTGGCTCTGTAATAATTAGAGCTGTGACAACAGCATATTCTTTTCATTGTTTTGACTCCCGAGTATATACCAGTTAATATCTTATATGTTTTTATATAGACAGATGTTGTTCTCGGTTCAATGACTGCGTCTTACTGTGTCGTATATATACTCAAGAGTCAAAAAAATGAAAAGAATATTCTACTGTCATAGCCCTAGTAATAATAAATACGAAATCTGTATAACTTAAAATATATCTAAGCGTATTTTACAACCTGGCAACTTCGCTAGTTTATATATATATATATATATATAAAATTCAGTATGTGCATGTATATGTGTTTCCTATAGAAAGAAAGGTTAGTGAATCTACATAAGATCTAAAAGTCTTTTTTTCATAAATACTATTCCAGAATTTATTATTCAGAATTGTCTGGTCTATTTCCTGCCTCCTTTGTTCCAGCTTGTTTGACTCGTCAGTCTAGTGGTCTTCATTAATTTACAGTTTTTATACCTCCTTGTAATGCAGTTTCTTGTTCCAGTAGCTTCTTTTTAAGAACTGCAAGGTTGTGGAACTCCCTTCCTGCTGACTGTTTTCCTCCTAACTAATTTTATTCTTTTCAAAACTAAGGCTAATAGGCATCTCCTGTCTTTGTGATAATCATCTTTTATTCTTGTTAGCACTTTACATCAAGTGGCTTTACACTTTGTCTGGAGCAATTTCCATTTAAAAAAAAGAAAAAAAGAAAAAAAAAGACAACTATTGATAATATTTAACTACCTTGAAGCACACCATCGGTGAAGCCAATGACGATAACTGATTACTGACAAGCTTCTGGGTTTGACCTTTACTCCTGATCTGAAATGGAACATGTACATCAAGTCTGTTGCCAAGGTCGCTAGAAAGATGGTGGGATCCTTCTACCGCTCCAGAAGATATCTCACTACTGATGCAATTCTCTATCTATATAAAAGCCAAGTACGTCCAAGGATGGAATACTGCTGCCATATCTGGGCAGGAGCTGCTAAAAACAGCCTATCCTGCCTTGACAGAGTACAAAATAGACTTCGTGGCTTAGTGGGGGATGCCCTTTTCTCTACCCTGCAACCTCTCTCCCACAGAAGAGACGTTGCTAGCCTATCCTTGTTTTATCATTATTTCCATGGCAGGTGCTCGTCTGAACTCCAATCTCTGGTCCCCCCTCGCCAATCTTTCACGAAAAACACCCGTCTAGCTGAATCCACTGTGAAAAATTTCCCCCACTCTTTATCTGTGCCTAAATCAAAATGTGGATTCCATGAACAGAGCTTCTTTCTTAGAACTGCACGCCTGTGGAACTCTGTTCTGTATGCCTGATTCCCACCGGACTACAACTTGGATGTCTTCAAGTCCAATGTTAACAAATTCCTAATGAACCGCCCCCTTAAGTAAACACTTCATCAAATCTCCACACTAATGTAATGTACTTGCAATAACCCTTATCCTTGAGTGGCTTCTGGGCCTTGATAAGTGGTGACCACCGTGTAAAAAATTTTTTTTTTTAAATTACTGTTGGGTGTTTAGAGTATAAAATCTAAAAGTGAATTCTTATGTAAAACTAGCCAGGGTGTCTGGCATTACCCGGGTATTTAGAGGTGTGGGTTGAGTAGAAAAAAAAAAAAGTTGTAGTAGGCAGGTAGTCTCGAAACCGTACCGTGAAGGAGGAAAAGAACATGAAAAAAAAAAAACATGACGTCTTTGCTATTGCGTCCATCACCAAACTGGAAGTTACGAAGGTTTAAATTAAGGCTAGTCAATCGAAAAGAAGGGACGACTTTCGAAAATATTGGCGAAAAAAGCGACCCCTCCCTGTAGAAAAGTGTCCAGTTAAGGGTGAAGGAATTAATGTTTTCTGCCAATTTTTTATATTTGTTGTCCGAAGGGTGGAGCTACAAAAACGATACTGATCTCCTGAAAATCCGTGGCCTCCGTCGAAAGTTTTAAGCAAACATACATACATACATACATACATACTTTTAAACAGACGGGAGAGCTTTATATCATAGAAGATGATGGAAGTGTTTCTGAATCCTTTAAGTTCACTCTTAAGGAGACTATGAGAGCACAATCCACAATGGTCTACCTTCTGTTGAACTGACTGTCGAAGACGTATGCTTGACATGTAGGTACACACCTATTCAAGGTAAGCATCCTCCTATTTACTAATCTACATTCAAAATCGACTTTGTTGTCCGTCATTTTCTTATGCACACACATGTGACCCTATTTACTTGATTCCCCACAAGGGCAGAGTTAGATACAAGGTCGGGTTTTATGTTGGGGAGGGGGAAGCCACTTTTCCTAAAACAATTACTCTAGATATTGTGGCAAACATTAAAATTGCCTCAGTCTAGAAGGATTTCTTCGCTAAATGATGAAGTGCAGTACCAAAACAGATATTACACTTTACTCCCAACCAAGACGTCCTGCCCAATCTACATCTGTATATTTATTTATCCCCACTCCCTCCTATGCAGGAGGTTAGACACAAGGTCAAGTGAAGTTTTGAAAAGTCAGCGCATTCGGTGACACAATTTGCTTGAGTAGCCCCATCAGCAGAAACAAACCCCTTTTCAGAGAAAAGGTAAAGCCTGGGAAAGTCTTGCTCTTTTGTATTTTCCATGTGTGTAGTTAGATAAACCAGACAACAAATCATCATATCGCATGAATCCAAAAATTCTATTGTTAGCATTGGTTTTCCCGATATTTTTCTAGTCAGAATTCTTTCTAGAAAGACATTGGGTACTCAAGTGAAAATCATCTTTGTGGAATGAACTGGATTCGAACTTTGAACACCCAGGCCGTCAGTCTGTGTCATTAACCACTAGATCACTGTTACATCCCACCAAACAAAGATTTGTATTGATTGCTCAAAAATATCCATTTTTCTTTCTCTTTCTGGTTTATTTTTAACCCAGACAATATGGCACTGGAAGGACCGGTTTTGTCCACAACGCGACAATGAAAATGTTTGGGTGGATCGTGTCATTATTCACGAGCGCTCGTGACTATATTTAGACTTCAATGCAACATGGGGGCGGCTTGAACAAATAGTCATTGCACAAGCGGATCGCTGCGTTGAATGTATCAGAGCAAACACAGTTCTATAATACGATTTGATATAACGGCGCTTCTACAGAATCGGGACAAGATTTGTAGTCGATAAATTTTCAGATAAAAAAACAATGGTTTCAACTGATTTTTTTGTCAATTCTAATAAGTTACAATGTTAGCTTTCAAATTATGCAGTCGGAATTATCTGAATATTACTGAATTATTAAACAAAACTTTAACCGTGATAGCAGGTAAAAAAATTGCCGCCATCTTTTTTAAATTAAAACAGAAAATTACCTCGCTTTTGTAACTCTCCTGTGTGTTATCGTAGTTTTCATCAAATTCTATTTTCTTTAATAAATAATTTCCTATCTTTTTTATTTTCGTAATTTTTTGATATAATCATCTTAAAAATACAATGAATAGATACCATCATTTCCGTATTAAATTTTAGTATTACGATTTACGCAATTTCGTCCCAATAATGTAGAAGCGCCCATGTAACTATTTCAGCTTCGACTAATCTCACTAGCAGTTTAATTGCAATAATATACATAATATGCCCTCCCCCTCGCTTAAAAAAAAAAAACGAGATTTCTTGCTTTTTGCTTCTCATAAAGTCCGTTCACTATAACTCTAAACATATTCTCAAATCTGAGGCTATTAATTATCTCTACAAATCTATCAAACAATTTATGCAGTACTTTTGTCATATTTGCGCTGTTGAATCTCTTTTGACGGTTCTTGATAAAGTGCAGAACGTATCTGTAATTCGATTATCCCCGCTCTTTCTTCTCTTTGCCCTCTTTCTCACAGATGTCTCAGTCTTTTTTTTTATAAATACTATTTCTACATGTATTCTGAATTATCTGATTTATTCCCTGCCTCCTTTGTTCCAGCTCGTTTGACTCATAGGTCTAGTGGTCTCCATTAGTTTTTTTTAGTTTTTATACTTCCTTGTAATCCAGTTTATTCCAGTAGCTTCTTTTTAAGAACTGTAAGTTTGTGGAACTCCCTTTCTGTTTACTGTTTTCCTTCTACATCTACTATTAGTCTTTTCTAACATTAAGGCCAATAGGCATCGTCTGTCTTTGCGATAATCATCTTTTGTTTTGTTAGCGCCTTACATCAAATGGCTTTACACTTTGTCTGGAGTGATTTCCATTAAAAAAATAAAAACTATCCTTATTAAACTACCATGAGGCACGCAGTTTTTGAAGACAGTGTGCAGACAATGAGGTAGAGATAACGGGTTGTTGCTGGGTGTTCAGAGTATAAATATCTCTCGTCCATGTAAACAAAAGTCAGTGTCATTTACGTTCAATTGAAATTTTAGCACTTCTACACTATTGGGACGAAATTTTGTGGTCGATAAATGGAATTTTCAGTTTTCAGATAAAAAAACAATGGTTTCTACTGATTTTTTTTTTGTGTGTCAATTCTAATAAATGAAAAATAGAAAAGAGGCTTGCCTTTTTTCTGTTGTTCTTGGCCTTCGGGCCAGGATCAAAGTGTAAGTTGGCCATGTGCCTAAGTTTTTTGTTCATCGTTGATTTTTTTCTGTATTTTTTTAACATGAATAAAAGATTTAATATCTCAAAGTGTAGTATCTGTTCCGGCAGATACTGCAAGCAAAGACCAGATGTGGGGGCAACCCCACATACCTGACCTTTAACCAGCTCCCATTTCCCACCTCTCGGGAGCTGGTCCCCTTTTTCCCTTCCCCCTCCTTCACTCCTCACATTAAAAATTGGCCTTGTGCCTAATTTGCTTGGTGGGGGAGCAAATAAATACCATCTGTTCCGGCAGATACTGCAAGCAAAGACCATATGTGGGGGCAACTCCACATATAAGACCTTGGTCAATGTAGGGGCAACCCTTCATACCAATTGTCACTATCCAGCTCCCCTACTCCCCGGGGATTTGGTCCCCATTTCCCCTTCACTTCTCACTTTAAAAATCGGCCTTGTGCCTAATTTGCTCAGTGGGGGAGCAAATAAATACCTCAAAGTGTAGTATCTGTTCTTCAGATGCTGCACTTAAGATAATTTGTACCAGTCAATGGAGGAGAAACCCTCTATACTGGGACAATTATTATTTTTGGTAACCAGAGTGCCCCCTTTTTGCCTACTTTTAGGGGAGCTGGTTTTTACCCCACATTAAAAACGGCCTTGTGCCTAATTTGCTTTGGTGGGGAAGCAAATAAATACAATAAATGACATTGTTAGCTTCAAAATTATGCAGTCGAAATTACATGAATATTACTGAATTACTAAACAAAAAAAAAAAAAAACTTCAATCGTGTTAACAGGTGAAAAATTGCGGCCATCTTGTGTAAATCGAAACAGAAAATCAATTACCCACCCTTTTGAACTCTCCTGTGCCTTACATAAGCAAATAAGATCGTTTTCTTCATATTCTATTTTCTTTAATAAAAATTATTTCTATCTTATCGATTTTCGTAATTTTTGGATATAATCATCTTAAAAGTATGAGGAATATGTAGATACCATTGTTTTCATGTGAAATTCAGTTTTATGATTTCCGAAATTTTGTTCTGATAGTGTAGAAACACCGAAATTATTTATAACCAGCAGGAAGACCCGACGTTGCTCGGAATTGAATGAGAATAACTATGATGTAGTAATACTTTTTGACGATGCTCATAACATCGTACAACTTTCTTTGATTTCATTGCCTGCCTCCCTCCCTCTCTTCGTTTGTCCTCAAGTTATAAGTTAACATTCTTACATTCATTAAAAAACAAAGATACATGCAAATGCTTAAGTAGTAGTAGTAGTAGTAGTAGTAGTAGTCATAACAAAAGAGGAAACGTATTTTTATTGAGTACTAGCAGGAAAACCTGACGTTGCCCTGGATTAAATGAGCATCATCATGACTAAGTAATCCCCCCCCCCCATAGCGTTTCACTCCCTAATTTAGTGAGAAGGTGAAATGTTGGGAAACTCTGAATTAGCATCTAATACATATGGTTTAAATTTCATTAAAATCGGATATGAATATATATATATATATTACTAGCAAAAGTACCCGTCGTTGACTGGGTTCAAAAACAGCCTACACAAAATGGACTCTGATTTATGAAAGTATGATAGGTTATGAAAAGGAAGGGTTGCAAATTTGGGTTGAATTTGGGGGTATCAAAACCAAAGCAAAATATGATGAAAGTAAAAATAAAATAGATAAACCTCATAATTTATTATACCATACCTGTTTACACTGAAACACTTATTACAATATTCTGTGGATCTATATTAAAAAACCTTGTTAAACTTTGTGACATATTTCCATTCTATGGAGGTCAGGTTCGAACGAACACCCCATAATTTTATTATACCATATTTCTTCAAACTGAAACATAATTATCAAAGTATACTTACGCAGATAGATATGAAAAGTCTTTATTAAAGTTTGTGCCTATTTCCATTCTATGGAGGCCATGCGCGAACGCAGACCCCACAATTTTATAATACCATCCCTATTTAAGTTAAAACATATTTATCAAAGTATTCTTATGTACATCTATATCAAAAACACTTGTAAACGTTTTTTTTTTTTTCAATTTTTACATTTTTTATTTCCATACTTTGTGGACCAGGCGTGTACGCAGACCCCACAATTTTAATGAATCATCATTATGCTGGATCAAACATACCCATTCCTGTGTCTCGATACATCTTCTATCATTATATGTGATCAGTTTTTTTTTTAAATAGTCAACCATATAGGAACCTATTCGTGACCAGACACACACACACACACACACACACACACACACACACAAACAGACATTCAGCTTTATATTATAGATATATATATACACACACACACGACAGTTTAAGGGATTCAGTTCACATGGGTTATTTAGAGGTGGATTCACATAGGAATTCGGTCGTAGAAGGTAATGACAGAGATTCAGAACCACTTCCACTGTCTTCTTTTATAAATATGATGAATTTCATCAAAATAGGATATGCTAGCAGGTCACCCAGCATTGCCCGGTCGTAAAATACACTTAAATATGATATCTTGATTAATGCGAATTTCGTATTATATAGTATATTGGACCCAATATATAGTAACGATTTAAAAAGTTGAAAATTAAAAAAAAAACTTATGTGCCACTACCGAGAATCGATACTAAAACGTTTAGCTTACGATTTACTTTTTCCATTAATGTTAATGCCTGAGCTAAGAAGACATGTTTGCTGCAAGGCTAAACATATGAACCAATAGCTATTACGTTACGCATGCATATTCATAATGCTGTCGTTCGACCTTCACCTGGCAAATTCCATTTCTTTAATTTCCACACTTTTGCACTGATTTTCCCCGGCTGAAACCTAAATATAAAATTTCGCATATGTTCAAATACCCTATATATTAAGTTTCATGTCTGTAGACCAAAAACTGACAGGAGTTTGGTAGACAAAATTCAAAAGAAAATACATATACGCATACATAAATATATATAGAAAAAGGTTTGTATTTACTATAAACTTTTTACGCAAATCTTACACAAGTATAAATCATATAGAATATCTGCATGAATATAATTACACGTAATAGTTAACAAAAGATGATCATCCCATGAGAAAATTGAAAATCTAATAGGGAATTAATTAAAATGAATTTTAAAAAGAATATGCAAATTAGCAAGATCTTTTGCTAGTGAATGCAATTCCACGATCCATATATAACAAAGTTGTATTTTCTTTTTAGATAAATAGAAAAAAAGGATTTTTAATATGAATATACAATAAAAAATATACAAAAAAAATTCATAGGAGCATATACATATATATATATATATATATATATATATATATATATATATACACTAGCTGGCAACCCGGCTTGCCCAACACTTAAACATGTTATTTTAATTTATGCAGATTGCGTATATATTATTATAGAATCAATCATCTATTGATTATCATATATTAAGAGGAATAATTTGCCCCCCAAAAATTTTTTTAAATAAAAAAATAATAATGATAATGTCGTCCATCAAATTTCATCTGTCTTTGTTTACAATATCGTGTTATCTGATATTTGGGCTGGACAATGAATGTCCTGGAAAAGTCACTTCTGATAAATGCTCTTAAAATATACAAACAAAGAAATGATTTGCAGTGATTTTAAATGATATTTCTTCTTTTATCGTAAATTGAACTCATTAATAAAAAAACATTGAAATAAAATGGGGAGGTACACCCAGGCTTGAACAGGGGATCATTCGATCTGTATTCCAATGCTTTATCACTAAGCTATTTCTCAAGATTATAATAAATCTGTGTTATTTTGTTTGTTTTAAAACACACACACACACACACACACACACACACACAGAAGAAATGATTTGCTGAAATTTTATTATCTCCCTTAGCTGATGTAACATCAAATATTCCCCTGTAAAAATTATTCTTTATCTATAAAGGGAGAAAAGCTATTTTTAAGATCGGATTATTTTCGATACTTATCAAATGAATTTCTGTAGAAAACATATCTAAGAACACTGCCAGACATATAAATTAGCTTTGTGTGAAAGTTGCAAAAGATAGGCTCAGCCGTTTCGGAACCTACGAGGAAAAAACTCACACACCCACAAAGTGACTTTTATATAAAAGTGGAGATAGAGATTTACTCACTTTCATCCTTTCTTATTATAATTAAGATTTTGTGTCTGTAAGAAAAACAAACAAAATCGGACCATTTTTAAAAGAACATGGTGTGTTATATAACACTGACATATGTATTTACTACTGCTGCTAAATATAGTGACTGGTGCTATTAAAAATGTTCGTTTTATATAATATCTTGAGTTTTAATTAGACACAAAATCTTTATTATGCTGAGGAGGATTTTTAAAATAAAAAAGTATCGTAATTGTATATGTATGTGTGTATCTGGAACCTAATAACATTGTCCCATTTTATTCAAGGAGTACTATTTTATTTAGATACCAAAATCTCATTCTTTTTCTGTTTAAACCCTTATTTTCTATCTCTATGCCCGTGATCCTTAAAAATATTTCATCTTTAATATATTTTATATGTATGTGCTGAATAGCAAAAGGATATCAAGCCAAATTTAATATTTTGCTAACGACTTTCCTTACATGGAAAATCCATGAATTAGGGAAATTACTTTGAATATTGTATTCTTTGTTCAAATAACAAATTTTTGTTTTGAACAATTTTATTTTTCTGAAGGAAATTTAAATACCAAAACTATTATATATATATATATATATATATTATATTAAGTAATGTGATTGATAATTTAAAATTTAAGAATCAAATTATAATTAAATTAAAAATCCGTTTCATAAGAAGGAACAATAACAAAATCAATTATCTGTACGATCGTTTCGGAAAACAATGCTTTTTATTGTGGTATACATCAAGTTATGTACAATAATTACATATAGTTTTTTAATAAGCAAGGTCTCCTCGTCAGCAAATTTTGAAGGGTTTTTATTGAATTTAAAAGACACCATAAATAAACCTAGCATTAAAAGTAAGGCAGATGAATCTTTTAATTTTTCGCTTTTTGAATTCAGGAACTATGGTTAAAATATTTAAAATATTTTTAATTTAATTATAATTTGATTTTTAAATTTTTAATTATCAATCACATAACTGATATTGAATTAGCTCTAGGACATTTAACTATCGAGCTTATTATATATCTAAATTACAATGAGCACTTTCTATTTCCTGTATTTTAATTAAACTAGTAATTTCACTGTTACATTAAAATACACTCAGCTCTTTAGACTATTGTTCTAATCTCCTTTATATATATATATATATATATATATATATATATATACTAGCAGTTCAGTCCAGCTTTGATCGGGCCCTATGTACTGTTCATAACTTTATGTGCATAAAAGTTTGAATCCTGATCAGGTAACCTACATCTAAAATTTCAAATGTTTAGACCCAAAATTGGCGGACGAGTTTGGTAGAGTCAGCAAAGGTCAACTCTTTCAACTTTGACCTCTTGGCAGCCAAATTTTCGCCCCAAAACTTATTAAAAAGATTGCTGCATGTCTGAACACTGAATTACAAATGTTTAGACCAAAAATTTGCTGAATAGTTTGCTAGAGACCGTAACGCTCAAATCTTTTGAACTTTGACCCCTTGGTAACCAAATTTTCGGCCAAAAACCGATTAAAAAGCTTGCCCTATGTCTGAATACACTATGTAAGATTTCAAATGTTTAGATCAAACATTGGCTGAGAGGTCAATTTTTGTTTTTAACTTTGACCCCAATTTTGACCCCTTGACATTTGTTTTGGGCTCAAGTCAAGTTAAAAAGTTTGGTCTATGTCCAAGGAACCTACATCTAAAATTTAAAGTGTTTAAACCCAAAATTGGTAGAGGAGTTTGGTAGAGTTTTCAAAGCTCAAATCATTGAACTTTGACCCCTTGACAGCCAAATTTCTTTAAAAAGATTTTTTCAGATCTCAGTACCTCTTATATCAAATTTCAAGTCTGTAGACTGAAAATTGACAGAGTAATTTAGTAGGGAAATGTACACACACACACACAGAGACGGACACATAGACAATTTCACTTTTATAGATATACTAGCAGTTCAGCCCGGCTTTGCTCGGCCCTTATGTGCTGTTCATAACTTTACGTGCATATGTATATATTAAAAAGTGTGAATATGTACGGTAATGCCTTTCTATATAATAGGTTTCCTTAACTACCATAGAGAAAAGTTGGTAAGGACCGCAGATGTCAATTTTTTTTTTCAAGTAACTTACATCTAAAATTTCAAGTGTTTAGACCCAAAATTGGCAGAGGAGTTTGGTAGAATCTGCAACAGTCAACTCTTGGCAGCGATTCATTTGCCAAGAAACTGATTAAAAAGCTTGCTCTATGTCTGAATACCCTTCATGTAAAATTTCAAATGTTTAGACCCAAAATTGGCTGAATAGTTTGCTAGAGACCGCAAAAGTAAAATCTTTTGAACTTTGACTCCTTGAAAGCAAAATTTTCAGCAAAAACCGATTAAAAAGCTTGCTCTCTGCCTGAATACACTTTATGTAAAATTTCAAATATTTAGACCAAAAATTGGTTGAGTAATTTGGTAGAGATTGCAGAGGTCAAATATTTTTTAACTGACTCCAATTTTGACCTCTTAGCATTTATTTCTTTGGACTCAAATCAAATTATAAAGTTAGATCCATGTCCAAGTAACCTATATCTAAAATTTCAAGTGTTTAGACCCAAAATTGGCAGAGGAGTTTGGTAGAGTTCTCAAAGGTCAAATCTTTAAACTTTGACTTCTTAACAGCCATATTTCTGGCCGAAAAACCGATCAAAAAGATTTTTCCAAATTTCAATACCTCTTTTTTTTTTTTTTTTTTTTTTTTTTTTAATTCAATTTTCACCCCAAACAAGGAACAGTGCCACTTTGAAGCAGGGGGCTACTATCAGGGACTTAATTAGCAGAGTCATTATGAAGGGAGATGAGTAGAAAGATGTTTGTTAACATTACACTTGAACTTCTGTATATCAGTGCAGTTGGGAAAGCAGAATCCCGGAAGGTAGTTCCAAAGACCCGCAGATCTGGGGAAGAAACTATTGGAGTAAAAGGCTTTCTTGCACCTAGGGGTCTCTACTGTAAAGGGATGAGACTTAGTAGCTTGTCGGGTTTGTCGGGGGTAGTTACGTCGAGGAGGTACAAGTGCCTCTTATGCCAAATTTTGAGTCTGTAGGCCAAAAAGTGACAGAGTTATTGTGTAGGGAAATGCATACACACACACACACAGACATTTTCACTTTTAGAGATAGATAATTACAGCAAGATTCCAAACTGACAGGCGGCAAAACAGGGTTTTATGTTGCGAGTGAAACAGTCGTATTTGCAAATTATTTTTTTCCCAGTGGCAAAATAAAAGGCTTCTTTTGGCGACTATGTTTGTTTTTTTTTGTTTTTTAACCAACAATCTTTCAAAGTTCATTACTGAGTGAAAAATGTCTTTTCAACCGTTATTTGTTTTATTTGAATAAAACGAACTAAATGAAATTATTGAAGCAATAAAAGGTTTAACAGAACAATATGTTCTTTTTTAATGAAGGCTGTTTAAAAATACATCTGAAGAAATTCTAATTTTTATACCTTCAAGTCTCCGCAGAAAATTTTTATACCTTCAAGTCTCAGCAGAAAATTTGGTACATATTTACCATCAGACTTATTAAAAAAAAAAAAAATTCTTTCTGATGTACATATTCATCACAGAATGAAGATAACATTCCAAAACTCACATAAATTGATGAAGAATTTTTTTTTATAATTAAGGAAATCAAATTTTATGATTTTTAGCCATTAATAAAATAGCACCGTCCATAAATTTCGGTAGTCGAATGAAGTTGTCGACCTTTGAATTTGAACACATTTTAAAACGTTGTGGTTGTTCCCAGCTCTCTCCTCACAAAATTTGGTTTTCTCATTTAAAAAATAAACTACCTGATAAATTTACGTGATTTTGGAATATGACATTTTCGTTCTGTGACAAAAATATATCAAAGATTTGTCTGTATTTTCATTTGTTAAAAAGTGTAATTCTAAATAAGAACCTAAAATCTAATATATAAACGGCTATATGTCTGTCTGTCTGTCTCCATATTTTCAAACTATCTCTTCCGAAACTAAAAGTCGAAGGGTGGCGCCAGGGGCCTCAAATGATTGGATTTTTTATGGGCCGTTCTTTTATGGATTTTAAGCCGGTTAAAATAGTTTTAATAGTTTTTAAGGGGTCAAAATTGAAAAAAATAATACATTTTGTACATTCATCTTAGTTTATTTTACATTAATATGCATGTTAGGTTAATGACATCATCAGCTTTGAATGCTACAGTTTTGGTTTCGATTCTACCTGATGGCATCTAAATATTTTTTTTTTTCAACTTTTGAAATCACGACTCTATAATAATATATACAAAATTTGGACAAATTAAAATATCATATTTAAATAAATATCATGATCACAGAAGACATTAAATTAATCCGCTATAAAAATATTGGGGTAAAGCTTAGGGAAACAAGGTCATACAACAGTTCAGCCCCGTAACTAGAAGTGATGCTTAGGAGGATGATATCATGACAAGCAAACATATATTCTGTCATTCACGCAGTTCATCACAGAAGCAAAAGATTGCTCCCGATAAAAAAAATTCTCGAACCAAAATAATACGAGCGTGGTATGATTAGTCGACTAACCTTGTTACTTCTACGCATGCGAAAATAGGCACTTATATGTCGCTTAATTTTTTAAAAAATTGTATCCGTCTTTCGATAATTCAAACGGTAAGAATCAGCATTAAATATTTTGCTTTTGATTCTAGCTGATAAAATCCAAGTCATATTTCTTTGAAATCCTCGAGACAGTGTATACAATATAATATTCAATAGAGAATTGGCTCTATAATAATAAATACATCTGCACGGATTAAATTATTATATTCAAGCATATTTTACGTCGGGGGTAACTGCTATATACTGGGTACAATATAATAATATACTGGGCATAATATAATAATTAATAGAAGTATTTTATGCCTGGGCAAAGCTGGGACCCCCCCCCCCACTTCACCGCTAATTCTTTAAAAATTAAATATCTTTACCTGTTAGACATTAATGTTCAATGAGTACTTAAAAATTTACAATTTCCACAATTTGTATACTAAAAAAATATAAAATAAAATTATTTTTTATGATGAACCCAAGAAAAGGGTGCTTGTTTGAAGTGTTTTGAATCAGATGGCGATAAATAGCATTATGAAATAAGCTCGTTTCGCGATAAGAATAGAAATTGCCTTAGTCTAAGATTTTTTTACTAACAGAAGATAAAGCTGAAAAAATTCACCTCGGACATTTTTTTTTTTTTGATTTATGAAATTAGACTGAAATGACTAGTAATTTTTCTAATTTCGATAGTGAACGAAAATATTTAGTTGTCAAAGGTCACCTAAAAGGTAATTCTGTCTGTAAAATCCTTCAAAGGCATAGAAGCAAAAGTTACCAGGATTTAGATTTTAAATACTTTTTTTGTTTGTTTTTTTACAAGGTGGTCACCACTTATCAAGGCCCGGAAGCCACTCAATACTTATACATTAAGTATATTATATTATTAAAGGGCCATTTGTGTTTTTAAAAGTAAAAGTGATCTTATTTTCTCTCTATTTTAAAAAGATCGATTGTAGATGTATTTCATTCAAAGAAATTAAAAAAGAAAAAAAAAGTTTTAATGTCATTTTAATATATTTTTTTTTATTATTAAAACATCTTTCTTTAAATTGAGGTTTAAAAAATGATAGAATAACACAAGGGAGATAATTCTACAGCATGAATTACGTCCCTTTAATATTCTGTAGAGATTTAACTAGCGCCAATGAACTAATACTTTTTCTCTACTTAACTAGACACCGCCAAAAATAGCCGAAAAATCAAGTTGTTTTTTAAAACGAAATTACATTTATTAAAATCCATTATTTCTGAGTAACTTTTTTTTTTCCAGAAAAATAAAACCCTGCATTTTATCATATAGAAAACAGAATAATGTAAAACTTTCTTTTTTTAATTAAATTTTTAATGTTAAATTTTCCCAAAAAGTTAATTGACATTTTTTGTCTTGCACAAAAAACGTATTTAAAAAAAAAAAGAAAAAAGGTTTTTGAAATAATTAATTTATTTATTTGTTGCCTAACTAAGATTTAGGATGATTTTCTAAGAGAATATGCAAAAATATTATAATATAAGTACCTGGATTTCAAATAATTTCACTTATTCATATAGGCAACCAGTTACTTCGCGTCGATCTAGAGTCTAGATCGACAATGTTTACGTTTGTATTTGATAAAAAGCAAACTATGGAAGACTAAACAGGCCAAAAAAAACTTATTTTTCAGTGACGAAAATTTCAATATACTATTAACGCTGAGGCTGGCCAGTACCAGATGGGTGACCATTTGTATGAGTTTTGTTTTTAATGTGTATGTGGGCTATGCTCCCCAAAATGGGTGGGGGGCAATTTAAAGCAGAATAAAAAAAAAATTATTTCAGCGCGTTTGGTCCACCGTAGTCGAAAGGTGGCAAACGTTTTCAAACGGGATCGAAAAAATTATGCTATTTTTAACACAAAGGGCACAATATTTAGTGAATTTTTTTTTTTTTTTGTATCGATTCTTCAAAGCATGCCCTGCTTAATAATGGTCATGCATTATTCGTTTCGCTAAAAAAAAAATTATTGATTTATTTATCAAAGATTTTAAAATGGCTTTTTTCGTATAAATATTAAAAAAATTTTTTTGTTTTGCTTAACTTAAATTAATTATTTTACTTACCATATTCACCGAATTTTACACTTCAAAACTCAAAAGCGGGATAATTAAACACAATCGAAGTTCTGATATTCAGACGTCAAAATAAGGTATGCAAACAATTCTTTTTTTTTTTTTAAATCTATAATCCTGTCCCTTACAACAACACAATATGTTGTGTTCAGTTTCAGATGATTATTTTAAGCATATTTGGAACCCTCTCAAAACAAGGGGGGGTGTAAGCAAAAAAAAAATATATATATATATATCGTTTATGAAAAATAAGTACACTGTTATAAAGTTCATTCTTCTCTTAATAATCGCTGAAAATTTTGTATTGATTGGATAATTACCTGATTTTTGGTAGATTTTTAAAAAGACGGTCCATCAAAAAGTACTTACCTACCCCCCCCCCCCAGTTTTGACGGTGACTATACTTAACTTTAATAAACTAAACTCTACAAGCAACTTGTATTAGAGACAACTCCAAAATAGCATTGACCACTCTCACTTTATTTCTATTTATTGTTTTGGAGTTCTCGCTGTCACTAGACTTAAGCAATGCAAGGTATATAAAAAGATGGGAGAGGAGGCAGTGAAAGCTTGCACACCTCTTGCTTCATCATAAGCATCCATTAAGATGGTATTCATGGTCTCTAAAGGATGAAAGAGGCAAACGATACACTTGAATTGAAAGTCCTCGTTCAACTCTCCAGTTGTTTTTCATATAAAAAAAGATTCTTAACTGAGTGCATAAAATTTTTAAATAATTGTATGTTAGAATTTGGCATCTCGAGTTTTTTATCTGTTAGAGTTTGACAAAAACTTACAAAGTAACTCTTCCTCTACAAACTATGGGAGAAGCAGTAAGGTAGACTAGACTCTTCATGGAGCAACTAATCTAAGCGGCATCCATAATAATTTGTATGCAATTCTCTACCAGTATAAGAGCCAAGTATGTCTAATGATAGAGTACTGCTGCCACATCTGGGCAGGAGCTTCTAGAACCAGCTAATCCCGCCTTAACAGAGTTCAAAATACTTCATAGCCTAGTGCAACCTCTTTCCTGTCTCTGCTTTATCATTATTTTCATGGCAAATGCTCGTCTGAGCTCCAATCTATGGTCCTTCCTGTCTTGACTTTTATGAAAAACACCCGTCTACCTGAAACCACTGTCAATTTCCTGCATTCTGTGCCTAAACCTAAACGTAGATTCCATGAACAAAGCTTTTTTCTTAGAACTGCTTTCCTGTGGAACTGTTTCGTTTTCCTGCTTTCCAACTGACTATAATATGGTTGTCTTCAAGTCCAATGTGAACAAATTCTTGATGAGCAATCACTTTAAGTAATCACAGTTACCAAATTTCCACTATTAACGATTACTACATTTTCCCACGGACTACTGTACACTCATTAACCCTTATCCTCAAGTGACTTCCAGGCCTAGATAAATGGTGACTCCTTTGTAAAAAAAAAAGGTTTACTGTTCTTATGTTATTGATTAGTTTGACATTCCAGCTTTCTCCAGGTGCATCTTTTTGATGTTAGGAATCTTATATTGGCCAAAACATAAAATAACTACAAAGAATAGAAGTCTGCCAACGAATTAATCATCTGAAGATTTCAAAATGGCAAAGAAAAAAAAAAAAAAAAAATAGAAAAAAAAAAAATCACAAACTATTTATTTTTACATTAAAAATTCAGTATTATAAGAATTTATAGCACACTAACAATTTGCCATTTAAAATTCAATTCACACTAACAATTTGCCATTTAAAAATTATTCAAATTAAATTTTTTTTCTCATGGCAATAAGATAAAGAATTATGGAAATTTTTTCTGAACAACGCTTTGATTATTTTACATTATAACTCTTTTCAGGTTATTTATTGCTTCATCCGATCATTTTGTTAAAAGTTTTTATGCTAGAATTTCTTCATATCTTTAAATATTTATTCACAGTGTTTGGTTTGGTTTGCTTATTTTGTAGAGAAAAATTGCTATTTTTGTTTCTGGCTTTACAGAACTAAGTTTTGCAAAGAGGAAAGAAAATATACAATAACATCAATATTTGATATATTTTAGGTCAGGAACCTGGTATTCGCAGACAGCTTGATCTGGTAGCGCTGGTTTCAAGCAATTGAATAAGGAAATGACATTTTTCAATTTTATTTGAAGATAGCTTGTAAAGCCACTATAAACTGGGTTTTATATACAGCACAATGAATTTCTTAATAATCACTCATATGAGTATGTGGTAACAAGGAAAGTCGAAAATAAATAGTTGACTATATACTATTTATTATTAAAAAAAAAAAAATATGAACAAATTGATATTTTAAATATTCTACGTCTGTTTATCACCAATCCATCTTAATTCAAATCAACAAGAAAGAATTAAATCTATGATGATTCCACGGTCAGCATGCGGAAGAATCCAGATACAAAACTTATGAAAATCATTAAAAAAATATCCCAAATTATAGTAAAATCAAAGTTTGTTAAGACAGTCAACAAATCAATTCTTTACATATTGTTTTAAGCAAAAACAATATTACATACTTAATTGTCATGTTGAAAATAGTAATATATCCAAGAATTATGAAAATTCATTGAGGAGAATAACCGCTATTATGTTTTTAGTAAAGATAAAGTCTATCTCTACAGACAACAAATATTGTAACCATGAACAAGTCATCTAAAATATTCCCTTCAGAGTTATGTCCCCTGTGCTTAAACTCCTATCGTCCACTTCATAACGTCTTGGAAAAATGCGATTTTACCCAATTTTATGTAAAAATTACTTTGGACTATAAATAACTTTCTACTCAATGGTTTTTCTTAATTTTTGAGTATATTACTATTTTCGGCATGGCAATTAAGTATGTAATACTGTTTTTAATTAAAACATATTTTTAAAGAAATTATCTGTCGACTATTTTAACAAGAACAATTAAGTCAAGCATGTCAAATGTTTTTTAAGAATTTTTTTTAAAACAAAATTGAAAATTGACTATAATGTGCAGAAGAGTTTATTGTACAAAAAAATATGTAAAAACATCAAATATTTATGAGGAAAGAATCAAATATTTACATGAAATTCTTCAGATCAAATGAATTCAAATTGTTTACGATCAAAATAAAAAGCAAAAATGCAACACAAAATAAAAACAGTTTAAAATAAGTTCTACATAAACCATTGTATTAACATAAATCCTTATAGGATTCAAGAATATTCGAAAAGACGACTTAACATAGGTTCAAAATATGGACTATAAAACAAGGAAGAACCTTGGTCAATGTTGCACAAGTTGCTTGCAATATATATAAGTGAACGTATCTGTGTGTCTGTGTACATTTCCCTACACAATAACTCTGTCAATTTTAAGTCTACAGACTCGAAATTTGTTATACAGGGTACTGAGATTTGGGAAAATCTTTGTGATCGGTTTTCATCCAGAAATTTGGCTGTTCAACGATTTGACCTTTGAAAACTCTACCAAACTCCAACAATTTTAGGTATAAACAATTGAAATTTTGGATATAGGTTCCTTGGACATGGATCTAACTTAATAACTTGATTTGAGCCCAAAACAATAAATGTTAAGGGGTCAAAATTTAAAAAAAAAAATTACCTCTGCGGTCTCTACCAAATTACTCAGACAATTTCTGGTCTAAACATTTGAAATTTCACAAAGTGTATTCAGAGATAGGGCAAACTTTTTAATCGGTTTGGGTCGAAAATTTTTAGTTAATAATATATAAATGTATGTATGTATGTACGTTTGCATGTCTGCCTAAAATTATCGACAGAGGCGATAGATTTTTACAAGATCAGTATCGTTTGGAAGTTCGACCTTTCAGACAACAAATATCGAAAAAAATTGGCTAAAAACATTAATATCTTCACCTTCAACTGGGTACTTTTCTACAGGGAGGGGTCGCTTTTTTTTCGCCGATATTTTCGAAAGTCATCCTCCCCTTTCGATTGTCTAGCCTTAATTTAAACCCACGTCACTTCCGGTTTGGTGGTGGTCATAACAGCAAAGACGTCAGGTTTTTTTCCCCTCCTTTGCGGTACAGGTGCGAGCCTGCCTTCCTAATACCACTTTTTTTTTTTGTTCAACATACACCTCCAAACACCCGGGCAACGCCAGGCTGAAATGCTAGTGTGTATATATATATATATACATAAAAATGCAGTCTAAATTCCTAGGGATACTAAGTTAAACATATCACAGATTAGCACTTAAATAAGTCAGAAAATTCACAATCACAAAAGGGAATTCAACTATATTAGAGCAAGATAAAATTATCTTAATTTGTTAAATAGAAGACAGCATTTTACTATGAGGCAACTTCAGAAATTAAAGACAGCTGTTAAATTCATGGCTTTCCAGTGAATAATACTTCAAAATAGGAATCCAGATACTATTTCACTAATATATAAATTTAAAAAAATATATAACTTATATGCATTATGCATATAAGTAAACTATAAATAAAAGTAGAATATTATTTAAATCTTTTTTGTGATATGTTAGCATATTAAATTATATAGAAATAAAGATTGATAAAAAAAAAATTAAAAAAAAAAAAATTAAGTACTTTTGGTACTGGACAGTATATATAGTAATTCAGGTAAAGTTTGCAAACACGCGGTCATGTTTTGCGAATGTGTGGTCAAGTAATGTTTGTATAAAAAAAAAAAAAAAAAAAAAAAAAAATTCACGATTTTTTTAATACATGCATTATTTCCAAGAAATGAAGAAAAAGAACAAAAAAAAACACTGAGCACTCAATTATGGGGAGTAGAAAGTATTGTCTTTACTCTTCGAAGACTTGTAACACACTTACCTTATTTTGTCCTTTAGTCCTCACATTCCATGACCTATATTTCTAACAAAGGAGGAAGAAATGCTCTTTTCTGGGTCAAAATCTATCTATATAACATGGACTAGTTTTTCATCTTGAAGTAATATTTTTTTTTTTAGCTCCTTATAGTAAGTGGCTTTATACCATGTCTGGAGCGATTTCCATTAAAAAAAAAAAAAAAATTATGACAGTAAAAGCATGTGCATAACCCTAGTGCATTAAGGAAACTAGGCTTTCATAAGGAGACACAGTCTAGTTTATAAAAAAAGAAAAGTGTCCCCACATTAAAAACCTACCATGTGTCTAACTATGCCCTCGTGGGGAGGCCAGTTGACAGGAACACTAAATAAAAGTATAACTAATAGAAAACTGAGCTTTCCTTTCAAAAAACATGCTTGTGTACGAAGTCTAATCTCCACTGAGAGGGCACATTTGAAAAACCATTTCAGATTTGATTTTTTTTTTTTTCCATTTTAATAAATAAAAATATACAGAATATTTAGATGAATAGATGTTAGAAACACATTCTTAATTTGGGAAGGGAGGCGGTTTCTTACGATTTGAGACTTTCACCTAACAATTTCATAGAAATTGGTGGGACACAGGCATTTCATGCCATGTAAAAATTAAATATGTCATTATTTAGAGACCCATTTGTAGCATGAGGAGGACAATTAAAAACAAAAATATTGTAATAATTGAATTTTTATTTAAAAATAATAGTAAACTAAAAATTGCATGGTAATATTTTTGTTGCAATTATTTTTATTGAACAATTACTTATATCGGTATAATTAGGGTTGCTTCGATTTTGGAATAGGGGCACATGAGAAAAAAAAAAACATGATACAATCAAGGTTTGGTTTTGTTTTACGGCATATCAACCCTTTTCAGGTTATTTAATGCCGAATCAAGTTATTTTGAGGAAACATTTTTTACTTGAATATATTTGTGTTTTTTTTCAAGTCGGTTTCTATTCAAGCCATAGTTGGGACCTTAACAGGTACTACCACTTAGAGTCAGAGTGGACCTGGGAGCAATGGCAATTAAAGGGTGGCTCCACACTCCCCAAAACCCGCAAGCTGGGGCCTCACCATCAAGGTCATATCCAGGACCGATAGAATCAGGGAGACAAAAGTTTCATGAAACCACGTTAACACCGACAGGCTGAATAATGAATTTTAGTTCCAAATAAAAAAAGACATCAGTTCAGTTATGATTAAATAAACATACCTAAGTAAATTTAAGAATCAAAAAATAAAAACTTCCATTTTTGGGAAAATAAAAGTAACTCAACCATTTATTGTTTGCTTTTGTTTTGGGGTAACACTAATTACATGAGCAACAAACGTTCACATAGTCGACAAACATAATTAAAAAAAAAAAAACAAACAAACAAAAAACGATTAAAATATGTAATGGTACAGAGATTTCCTTTAAAAAATATAATAGTAAATTAACCAATGTTATGAATTATGGGAGGGGAGGCGGTCTCAAACTATTATGGACTTTCACCTAACAATTAAATATACATTGGTGGTACACAGGCATTTGTTACCATGCATTTTACGTCTTTGTTTTTGGCTAGGAGAAAAATGCTGTTTCTGTTCTGACATTACATTGCATCTTTTCTGTCCTAGGTCAGTGGAGGAGAAATCCTAGAATGAGGCAATTTTTTTTGTTCATTTCCCAACAGTAAGAAATGGCCTTATATCTAAACATTTCATGTCTGATTTTTTTTTTTTTTTAATAAATAATAGTACATGAACAGATGTTAGAATCCCATTCTTAACATGGAAGAGGAGACTGTTTTTTGTTTTTTTTACAATTCTGTACTTTCACCTAACAATTTAATAGATATTGGTTGTACACAGGCATTTGTTACTATGCTAGAATTAAATATGTCATTATTTAGAAACCCATTATTAGCATAGGGTGGGGACAATTAAAAACACAAAAAATATTGTAATAATTGAATTTTACTTGAAAATAATATTTGACAAATTGCATGCTAACATCAGATTTGTTGTAATAATTTCAATGGCACAATTAATTAGATCAGTATAAGGTTGATATGAATTTGGAATAGGAGCATGTGAGAAAGCAAGAAACCAGGATAGAATCAGGGAGACAAAAGTTTCATGAAAACACCTGTTAACACTGACACACTGAATAAAAAATTTCACTTCCTATAGATATAAAAAAAAATAGCTTCCATACCATCTGTATCTTAATATATCTTGTTTTTTTCCTGTTAGGTGAAAGTACACTTGGACTGCAGTAGGTGCTTCCTTTATTAGGTCAAACTCATCAGTCAAGCAAAAAGCACAAGTTCATAAGTTGAGTATAGAGCAATCTTTCTATAAAAATTCATTTTCAGCTTTTCACATTCCATTACCAGCAAGGACCAATCACATGCATTATGACCCCCCCCCACCACCACCAAAAAAAAAGTTCCCATTGTCTGAATACGACAGTACTTGTCTCCATAAAGAGAAGTCGACAATCAGCAAATTATGAGCGGTCTCAGGGAAGACAATTTTGTAACATACTTTAACGAAGATGAATCTTAGATACTATGAGCCACATCAGCAAGATCATGCTGCCACAGAAAGACATGAGGTAGAACAGGCTCAGCCTACGAGCATAAACACATCTGCTGATCATATCGTCGAACAAAACAGGTATACTATATTTGACACCATGCAAGTACAACTCTCATATAGAACTGTTTCTCAATCAAGTTTCTGATTGCATGAAGGGTGTAAATATGATGCAGCACATAATTATCAGTTACGTTCAGATGTGCAAATAAATACATCGTCTACAAGTTGGTCCATTTCTTAATGTAATGCAAAAAAAAAAAAAAAAAAAAAAAAAAAAAAAAAGGATTAGAGAATCACCAGGTACATGTTGGTTGGGTAGAAAAGTTATTTTTCCAGATTTAGGTAAACCTCCAGGACCATGATAACATTTCACATAATTCTTTACATTTTTAAGAACATTTGCAGTTATAATAACTTCTTTAGTATAACCAGCTTTAGTGCTGAACAAATACGTGAAGATGCGTATATGCCGACATTTAAAGTTTGTGGACAGGTTTTTGCTTCCTGTTTATGTTGGAAATCCACAGTATCTTTTGATCTATTTCATTGCTGAGTATTAGCAAGAAGTAACAGCAAGATATCACTACATATCCAACACAAAGTTTGATACTGTTCTTCATCTGCAAAGCATGCTTCATCAAGAAAATACATTTATCTAAAACTTTTATGCTGCATGTGATGATTTTAAAGATGGTTATACATGCTGACAAAACTCAGAGACATGAACATGAATGCAGTTTTAATGTCCCGAGACATGTGAGGTTGCTGCTGTAATAGAAGGTCAGGAGTTTCATCATTGGGACATCATTTTGTATCGCAGAAACAATCAACTTCAACGTATCATGGAGCAAATTGGGCATTTGATGCTTTACAGTACCCAATCATTCATTGGGTGGTCAAGAAAGGTATTATTTTTTGGTGTGTAAAACAAATCCTCACAAAAAAGAGTTAATAATAGGAACAAAGATTTCATGTAACAACTTCGTCACATATAGGATAATGGTTTGGGACGAGAGTTTCAACATGCTTATTAAATGTAGAAATCTATTCCAAAAATATAGTTGACACGTATGCTAAAATAGAGCATGAGAGGCTTATTTACATTAAAACTCGTCAAAGGAAGTTAAAGTCTCCGATTACATTCACTTAAGACTCACTGAATATTGATAGCAACACTGAAAATGTCGGCTATTTGACTATCCTACCAGCAACATTTACTAGGGGACCTCAGTACATGTATGAACGCACACAAAATGCAATGGTCTTCGCAAAGACATGAAACTGCAGATTTATTTAGACCTTTCACCTGCAATCCGAAATGGCCTGAGATTGTGAAAGAACTCCTTTCAAATCAACAACCACATGATCGCCATGATCTTATAGCAAGTTTTTCATCTAAAGCTACATAACCTTATACACTTAATTATGAAAGGAAACATTTTTAAAGTTGTAGTAGCATACATGTACACCCTTGAGTGGCAGAAAAGAGGACTGCCACATGCTCATTGTCTGGTTTGGCTTGAACAAAAGTTGAGATCCTCTGACAGACTCGGTTATCAATGCGAAAATTCCTGATCCTGTGATAGATCCAATTTTACATGATATCATTAGACACCACGATTCATGAACCATGTGGAAAGTTAAACAGGTCTGTACAATATCACAGAGAAAACCAATGCACTAAGAGATATTCCAGACAGTTTTGAATGAAACTCAGTCAGATAAAAATGGTTACCCACTGACGATTATCTACGGTAGCTGGAGGATTTGAAACAACAGTTATCCTCCTTGGTAATAAAATTTTCTGTAGACAACCGATGGGTTGTACCATATAATAAACTCCTTTGTAAGATTTTTAATGCACATATCAATGTTGTATACTGTAATAGTGCAAAATAAATAATAATAATACATTTGTAAATAAAGGCAATGATCAAGATGTCTTCACAATTGAAGCAAATGTTCATGAAGTTAAAAGATATGAAACCAGCCGTTACATTTTTACTAATGAAGCCATTTGGAGAATACTAAACGTTCTCATACATGTACATCATCCTCCGGTTATTCGCCTGTCAGTCCATCTAGAAAATGGACAGCGGATACATTTTACTGAAAGAAAGATGGTGGCTAGAGTTGCAAATCAAACTACAACAACTCAGACAGCTTTTTTTCAATTTATGGGAAACAGATTCTTTGCATATACACTTGTGTATGTTGAAGTTATCGCTTATCGGGACACATGGGACAATAAAAATAAAATCAAGTGACGATTATAGGGTAGAGCAGTTCCAGGCTATCCGTGTGTTAAGAAAAAAAAAAAAAAAAAAAAGTTTTGGACAGGGTATACACAGTCCATCCAAATCAATTCGAATGCATCTGTTTGAGATTGTTTCTACACCATGTTAAAGGTCCACAAAACTATCAATGGTCAAGTTATGAATACATTCAGGGATGCATGTAATGCATATGCACCACTTGATGATAAACATTGGGCTGCTACATTACATTAAGCATCTACATCTAAATCAGTGCATAATTTGAAACATTTGTTTGCCATCATGTTGACTACATGTGCAGTGTCTTATCCAACGGAACATTGGCATGCACACAAAGAAGCATTCAGTGATTTCCTACTTAGGGAATGCAATCAACATCCTAAGGTTGATGTAGTATTTTCAGATAAAATCTTCAATATGGCTCTGGTTCATATTGAAAATATGGCTTATAAGATGAATGGTAAGACACCAACAGATGTGGGCATTACCTCACCTTCATTGCTGCCTGGACACTTGAGATTAGCTATCAACCACAATGAGCAAGCATCAATTGTTTGCGATGGTATCGTACACCTAAATAGTGAGCAAATTTTTGTTTTTCGTACTATAGTTAATACGGTACAAGATCAGCAGGGTGGCCTCATACTCCTTGATGCACCTGTACGTACAGGAAAGACATTTGTTACTTGGTTAGTTTTCTTTTACAGCATATCAACCCTTTTCGGGTTATTTAATGCCGAATCCAAAGATTTTGAAGAAAACATTTTTAATAAAATATATTTGTTGTTTTCAAGTCTGTTTCTATTTAACCCACAGTTGGGACCCTAACAGGTGCTACCACTCCGGGTCAGAGTGGACCTGGGAGCAATGGCAATTAAAGAGTGGCTCCACACTCCCCAAAGCCTGCAAGCTGGGGTCTCACCACTGGATATAGTTTAAGGTCATATCCAGGACCCAAAAGTCAGAAGGAAAAAATAGCTATAGTTGTGGAGTCATTACGTATTGAAACCACTACTTCCTGGTGGTAGAACAGCTCACTCGACATTTAAACAGGCATTATCATTAACAAAAGATTCTGATCCAATTTGCCAAATATAACGAGGATTGGATTCAGCTAGTTTTAGAAAATTGTTCCTTGATTGTATGGGATGAATGTACAATGGCACATAAAAAAGCATTCGAAGCTCTAGCTAAAACATTGCGTGATCTTAAGACATGTGATGTTGTTATGAGTCACATCACACTTTTATTATCAGTTGACATCTGGCAAACACTTCCCATTGTTCCACGTGAATGCACTGCTGCTGGGCTCACTGCTTGCATTAAACTGTCATATTTGTGGAAGTAGATCAAGACTGTAACATTATCTACAAACCTGCGTGTCCAACTCAATACTGAACCAAAGGCTGGTGAGTTTGCTTCCATACTTCTAAAAATTGGTGATAGCAAGATTTCAACAAACATGGCAAGATTGTTATTACTCCAGGTATTGGAATAATTGTTCCATCACTCACAGAACTTAGTAGCAAAGTTTACCCAAATATAGCTGAAAACTATGTGCATCCCTAGTGGCTAACGGGGAGAGCAATGTCATCAACCAACAACTGCTTAATGAAATTACAGATGAACAAAATTTCACTTCTTTAGATTCTATTCTCACTAATGCCAATGTTGTACAGTACTTTACAGAACTTTAAAATTCATTAGAATTACCTGGTATGCCACAGCACCAATTAAAAGCTGGATGCCCAATTATGTTATTAAACAGAGCTGAGATAGAGAAGATTAAGTGGCAAAGTCTTATGTATGACATGAAAAGAAACTGGAATCTCAGGAAGATCTCCATTCCAGTAATTACAGGAGCAACTAGACTCCTGGAGAAGAATTTCAAGAACTACCTGGCAAATATACCAAGTGAACCAAGTGCAAAGATATCAATAATTGCGCTTAAAGAGATGGTTAGAATATTAGAAAAAAAATCTCTTGGCGGATCATTTGAAATAGCAAATGAATATCTGGTATCCAGTAGGATGCTTCATCCCCTAGCTAAAACAAAAGAAAATCGAAAAAGAAAAAATAATTTCAATTATTTTTTCATAATAGATAATTGCTTCATCATAATTACTTACATTTTTTATATCTTATACTGACAATCAACAGTTCAGCTTGAATAAGTGTAAAAATAATTCGAAGCTTGTATGAAATAATTCTTCCATTTAATTAATAAATGGTATTGGTAGATTAATATTGGCTTGGGAGGGGGGGGGAGTGAAAGGTGGTCTTACACAGGAGACTTTGAAAAATCAAGGCATCAGATTTAACATTAAAACTTGTCTACAATGCAATGATACTGGGTGTCTCACTTAACTGTTGAGAAATATGGACAATCTTATTGTCAACAAATGAGAAAAAAAAATATTAACAATCCTAGTAGTAAAGCAGATAATCAAGCAGGAAGACAACTTCAAATTGAAACTTTTTTTTTAAATGGTTTTTGTTTTACGGCATATCAACCCTTTTCAGGTTATTTAATGCCGAATCCAAAGATTTTGAAGAAAAATTTTTTTTAATAGAATATATTTGTTTGTTTTCAAGTGGGTTTCTATTTAACCCATAGTTGGGACCCTAACAGGTATTACCAATCCAGGTCAGAGTGAACCTGGGAGCAATGGTAATTAAAGGGTGGCTCCACACCCCCCAAAGCCCACAAGCTGGGGCCTCGCCACTGGATATAGTTTAAGGTCATATCCAGGACCTTTTTTTTTTTTTTTTTTTTTTTTTTTAAATAAAATAAAAAATAAAAATAAGATTATAACCGGACAAACATTTTTATATGAAATAGGTTTATTAAATGGTTAAATGCAAAAAGAGAATGGCAAAAAAATATACATAATATTAGGATTTGCATCATTATGATTACAGGAAGATTTTTTAAAAATTCCAGAAATATTGGTTGCAATTCAGTAATCCTTGAATACTTTGCAGACCATAAGATGCGAGTTGAAGAATGCCAAGGAGATGTGGACGCAGTGGCGAGCAAAAAAAAAAAAAAAAAAAGAATGGATCATAGCAGGCATTCCAATTGTTCACACAACAAAATTAATCAAAAAACTGAAAAAGAAAAAAGGAAGGAAAAACAGCAAGATCCAGTCAAAGCAATGCTGACCATGGCAATAGAGATGCATGTCAGAGTAGCTACTATTAAAGACGCACTGACTGAGCATCTTTGTCACTCCTCATACAAAAGTTATAAGGGGGAAACTACTTACTACCAAGGAGCAAAACAACTGCCTTACAATAGTCAAGAAATTTCCCAATAAAATTGTTTAGATGATAGAATATGATCAAAGAAGAGTATTTCACGTGGAATTACCTCCCCTTTAACTTAGACAAGCTCTTGTGCGGAGATGCAATACAAGAACTGCACAAACTGGCCGTATCATTAAAAGAGATAACTTTGAATCTGGGTAAATGAAGATGAAGAAATATTTCTGTCTGATCGTTGTGACACACATATACTCTAGTAATATCAGACGAAGACTGACTGATATAATTTGTATCATTCTATGTGTTGCCTTTTTTTGCAAATAAAATGTTTATGCCAAGTCAACTGTGAGCATCTTCATTTGTTCCACTACTTTTTGTCATTCATGTGTGTAGTATATACACATTTGTCTTCGGGTATAACCTTCTGCAAGGCATTAATAGTTGCATGTCGACACCCTCATTCATAATGGTCAAACATCCTGTCAAACCAGAGATGCTCTCATTCGTCTCAGGATCAGTTATACAATGTACATGTTGGCATACATTAAATGACTAAGAAATTGCTTCCAAACTCAACTATCTTTGGCTAGGTCCGTATTCTTTCTCTCAAGCCCATTCTTTGTCGTTCTCCTGTAAACAGAACCTACTACGTCAACTGTTTTCCTGATTGGAGAAATCTCATCCATTCACACTGTTCCACTAGCCTGCTTCCTAGCAAATTACAATATAGTAGTCTTTAAGTCCAATGTAAACAAGTTCTTGCTGAGCCACCTCCTTAAATAATCCAAATTCTACCCAATTTACACCATTAATGATTACTATACTACCATTTTACATTCATTAACCCTTATCCTCAAGTGGCATTAGGGCCTTAATAAATTGTAACTGCATTGTGTAAAAAATTCTTTGAAAATAGCCATAACATTGAAATCTAATGTTTTGCACATATTTTTCCTATGCTGTCCAGATTTAATCTTCCTTCACTATCAGCAGATTTAAACGCATCTTTAAGACTCGCATTATGCATTGCTTGAATAGTCGGCGCATGGTCTTGTTCATCGAAAAGACCAAATTTAAGATGTGACAGTTTTTCAGTGCCCCACATCTTCGAAAAGGAATGTAAACTCAATTCAGATATCTACATCAAGCTCAGTTGTCAAACGCCAAATAGAGAGGGTGACTGTGGGAAGGTCATAAGAGTCGTAGCAGGACTATTCCATATCACACATCTCAGATGTGTCTGCCTGAAAACTTCAATTTCATAAATCCCAACATCTAGCCCTCTTCTCAACGTGTCTGATTGCAAACTCATGAAATTTAAGCATGGGACACAGCTAAGGCACCAACCAAACCATCTGCAACAACAAGTGCGAACTGATTGCCAGGATCAAACTGGTAGTCAAGCATCTTTCAAAAGATGCTGAAGGCCGCATTGCTCCAGGTTCAGCTTCCATCTGGATACTCGGGGCAGCTTTTTTGAATGAATTCTATTCAGCAAAAGTTTATCTCAGAGATGCACTTTGAATTTCATGAAGAAATTGTTGGCCAAGTTTTTAATTTTCTTTCCTTTCCAAATAATGTCAACTTTATCCCAAACACTGTAGATAGTATAGAAGAAACCAACTAAATGAAAAATTGTCTAAAAGGAGTACAAAAGACATGGATTCTTGTCAACAGCTGTTTAATTGTTATTATGAAATACCTGCATGGCTAACACATACCAAGCACATCAACACCGAGAATTGAAACTATAACAATGAGCACAATACCTTATTAGAGTTCCAACATGTCTTTCTTTTTTAATATTACCAAGATAAAGCTCCTATCCATAAATAACCAAAAGAAAGTTTCTAACCACCAATAGTAATAGCCAATAGCACCCCTTTTGAGAGTACAGCGTTCATATTCTTTGGACTGACATTCACAGGTAACAAGCAAGAGTTGGAATAAGTACATAACTTGACAAGTCTGCTGCAAAGATGGTAGACTATCTCTACCAAGCTAAAAAAAAAAAAATAAAATAAAATTCTTACATGTGCTAGTATTCTATATCTCTTTGAAGCCACAAAAAAATCCATCCCCTCTATATTAAAAAAGAACTTAAATTGATCAGTTTTATTTTTACAAAAAATTATTTTTAAGTGATTAATGGGAATTAGTAGACATTACAGCATAAACCTCGTAACTTTGAATTATGATTGAGTTATCCCTCTTAATTTGAGATTGTTTTCAAAATAGCAGGCAAGATAGTTGCTCCTCGAATATTCATATTTGATTTCCTTATTTTAAAATAAAACTACTCGATCAATTGACATGATTTTTGGAATATGATATTTTCATTATGTCACTTGTTTTTTTATTTAATATAGAGGAAATTCTGGACAGGCATGAAAGAGATCATTCTGATCCAAGAAGGATGCTTATGTTTTTTGAGTCAAGACTTATGATTTCTGTTTATCGATGAAAACAGTGGAGTTAAAGTAACTAAATAGTGAAGAAAAGAAAATACAAGTTGATTTTTAGTAGAAATACACAAGACAATCAGATTAAAAATAAATAAATAAAAAGATGCAAATCCAGAATTCCAGATTGAAAAAACAAAAGTACCAAAAAATGTTTATGTAAATATTCATCACAGAATCAAAATGTCATATTCCAAAAATCATAAATGAATCAAGTAGTTTTTTTTTTTTAACTAAAAAAAATCAAATTTTATGGGGAAGTGAGAACTATGCCTTGCTCTGCAACGTTTAATATTCATCACTGATTACCTCCCCCTTAATAACCTCTAGAAAAAGAGATCAAAAAAGCCTTGTAATGGCTATAATTTGTTATTAATCGGTGAAAATCATAAAAAAATTACTTGATTAATTTGCGATTTTTAGATTGACATTTTCATTCCATGATGGATACGTACATCATACAGATTTTCATGTATTTTTGTTTTTTTAAATTAGGTTGAATTCTGAAATTGCGCAAAAAAAATAAATAAAAATGATTGTAAAAAGATAAAGAGAAAATTAATAAAATCAAGAAAACTCAACTAAACATACATAAAAATATACAAAAATACAAATAACTATACAGACATAAGAAATGCAGCTATGTAATCATATGAAGTCAATAAAAAAATATTTACATTCTCCTTTTATGTACAAACATTAAATATATACATGTGTTAGTGCGAGTAAACAGAAAACTATCACCAAAGATAAACAGTAATAAAATTAAAAGAAAAACTCAGCTTGATGTTATAAATGGTAAACAGAAGTTTAAATACAAAGTTACAATGTGTACAGGTCTTGGCATTTTACACTTTCCAGATTTCGATATTGAAAATTGCACAATATTAAAGTGTACATGAATGGGTCATATTTTAAGGTGGATATTGTAAAAGAAAAAAAAAAATTCTACCTCTATTTTTTAAAATAGAGGTAGAATTTTTTTTTTTTTTTTTTTTGAGGATATCAAAGAACTCTTACACTGGAATCCAGATTTACTGTTAGAGTCAAGAAAAATACATTTTTTAAGCAGATCAGTTAATTCAAAAGAAAAAAAAAAAACCTCAGAGTCTGAAAAAGTAAAGAGATTTGGGTGCTAGTCTATACGTCCCAGAAAAAAAAAAGTATATATTTATGATGCATGCACCCATGACTTGATTAAAATACTGAACACCCAAAATTAGGTAAATTCATCAAGTAGTTCTATTTTTATACAGAAAATCATTTTTAAAACAAATTTGAGTTTCTTCAATACCTCTCCTCCCCATGTTAAGAATGACTTTCTAAAATCTTGCAAAAGTTTTATTTGAAATTATCTTCCTTGTCCTGCAACATGGTGTCAAGAAATTGCCAATCATTGTTTAACCATAAAATATACTTTTTTTTTTTTTTTAAATAAAACTACTTAATAAATTTACATAATTTTTGGTGTACAATAGTTCCTTACCGTCATGGGTACATAATAAAGATTTTTCTTTATTTTTTGCTTTTCATGTGGGATAAAGAGTTATCAACTTGGATTGAGACTTGTATCATATTTATAAGTCTGCTAATTTGGCTTTTTTTTTCTTTTTTTTTTATACAAAGGGGGAGTAATTTAATCAGACAAAAAATAAGTAGATAAATAAAATTCCTTTGGGACCAATAAAAATTGAGAGTAGAAAAAAAAAAAGTTCATGTCCAGAATTCCCTCTATACTAAAAACAAAAATAAAGAAAAAAATCTGTATTATATATGTAGCCATGATGAAACAAAAATATCATATTTTAAAAGTGACCTAAGTATTTTTATTTTTATAAAAGAAAATTTTTAAGCTATTAAATTTAATTATTATAATATATATTCTAATTACTCTTAATAAATTGTAGGCATTACAATATAAATCTTGTAAGTTTGAATTATTGTTACATTCCTTGGCATTTTGCTTCTTTTTAGCATTAGTTTCATTATGACGAAGAAAGCTGCTCTTTGGTTACTCATAATATTTGATTTTCTTATTTAAAAATAAAACTATTTGATCAATTTATGTGATTTTTGGAATATGATTTGTTTTTCAATGGGTACGTACATTGTACAGATTTTTCTGTATTTTTGTTTTTTTAATATAGGGGAAATTTGGGCAAAAAAATAAAAACGATAAGAGATAATGAATCTTATTTTTACCTAGAAGATATTATCTTATCACACGCCCCCCACCCCCTTCTAGGTACCAAATGCAGAGAAGAAACAAGCAAAAATCAGATTAAAAATCTGACATTAAGAAAAAAAGAAACATTTAATATGCACAGATCGTGTAAAAGTTTAACTGTTCAAGTAAAAAAAAAAAATGCATCAAAAGAATAGAAGCAGAAGTTAAATGGCGATCAGAACTCATTCTTTCACTAATAATCTAGCTATAATAGCTATTTTATGTTATACAAACATGTCACCATGAAAAAAAGTTAAATTTTAAGTTTTAGTGAAAATTTTTTTTTGTCATAGCTTCAAAATTAAAAGAGAGCAGGCAGCCATTTTGAAGACAACTTCAACAAAAAAATATTTTCTAAGAAAAATCAAAAAATTGCTTTTCTTCAATTTAAGTCTTCCAACATAAAATTATGATTCTATTTGTTGTGGTTACTGCTAAGTGTTATCTCAAGAAGTAGCCGTTGGTTTTGTTTGTGTTAAGTTGGCAGTATTGTGAAGAAAAGAGAAAAAAAGCAGGACAGTTTCAGTACTGCTCATCATCATCACTGGCAGCAGCATCAAACATCTGACAAAGAAAAAAAGAGAAACAAAAGAGAAAATGTTTAATTACATCAAAGAGTTGTAATAATGCAAATTAGATGTTTTGAAGAGGTGGGGAGCGTGTGAAAGAGCTGTTGGGTCAAATATGATCAGGCGTTTGAGTAGAGTTTAAGCTTGAAATTTTTGTTGCAGTCAAACTTTCAAAACAAAGTCAGTAGTTAGACTATTTCTCAACCTTTTGGTCACAATCAAAATGTAATCTATTCTATCCTCCAAAGAGAAATCCTTCTCGTGGAGATAACTTCATTTTTGTTTCATCCAAAAGGCCCCTTTGAGGGAGGTTGGTATCTCATTAATGACTGAACATCTGGTACTTGTGCAGATTACGGACCATGCTACTTTTCAAATAGGAGTTTCAAGTTAAATTTTAACTTCAAATTTAAATTTTACAGTATCTTTTGTTTGCTAAATTGTCAGGTGAAAGTACAGAATAGTTGTTACTTCCGCGCTTATTGATCCGCAATTTCCACAAAGTTACTCAGGTGTGCCTGGCAGATGGGAATAACCAGAAACAGCCGGCAAAAAAAAAAAAAAAACTAAATAAACACTAATTGTTACATCTCTCTTCCCAATGTTAAAAAATAAAATTCATAAATACATTGGAAAATATCCAGAAAACTACTTGTCGACAGTTTCTAGTTTTTGTTATCTGCCAGGCACACCCGAGCAACTTTGTGAAAGTCATGAATTGATAGATGCAGAAGTACCAAGTAGTTGATAAAGCCCCCCCCCATGTTAAGAAGGACTTTCTAAGTAACATTTCAGTACAGTCTATAAAGTGCACAAGTATCAAATATCTATATAATTTTGCCATCATAGGAAGAAGTAAATAGGGACTCCCACCTCTGCTTTTACGTGCAAGAAAAAAAAAAAAAAAAAAAAAAAAAACTTACTCCTATCAAATTTTTGGGTTCAATTATTCGAGCTGCTTCATTAGTCATCATGATTGGTGTCGAGGGTCGTTTATCATTTGAATTGTGACATTGGTTCACATATTTTTCAGTCAATGCTGACGGTCTGTCAGGAAAAAAAAAAAAGACCATTTACTGTAAGAAATGAAGTCATGTTTAATTAAAACTTCATAGAGAAGTTCTTATTGCATTTGTTGTTTGTTTGTTGGTTTGTTTTAAAAGACACCGAAATATGAATCGATTTGCAAGATGTTATAAGCTGCTTCCATGAGATTTTTAGAAGAACAGTTTTGTTAAGTGTTGAGACATTATGTTGAACAGAGATAGCAGCGAAGAAGCAGTGTAGTTCAGATCCTGAGTGTAATTGCCAGTAACAAAGATAGCGGCGAAAAAGCAGTGTAGTTCAGATCAGATCCTGAGTGTAATTGCCAGTAACAAAGATGGCGGCGAACTGATTGAATCCAAAATTCGACAATTTTTATAGTAACTTTAGAAGCTTTTCATTGGTTGCTCACCATGACTTGTGGTTATAAAAACGATCGTCAAAATCATTGGTCTCATACCCCCCATCAGGAGTAAAACATTTCACAACTTTGTTTTTATTATTTACAGGTTTATATCTTCATTTTGATTGTTTTATTCATATCATGACCAAAATAAAAAAAACAAAACAGTAACACAAATAAAAATAGCTCAGAAGAAATATAGAAAAAGGTATTTTGCTATTTTATCAACTTCTACATCTTTATCAAGGAAAAGGTGTAAATAAAGTTAAATGTTCATACGTCTTGACTAAGAATATGTTACTTGTGCAAAAGTAAATGTAGGAAAAATATTATCAAAGTTCATAAGAGATTATGGTAACCATAAATAAATAGGTAAAAGTATTGCGTTCTTGTCCAGAATTTCTCTTATATTTAAAAGAAAAAAAAATCTAAACAATGTATCTAGCCGTGACAAAATAAAAATATCATTTTCCAAAAATTACGTAAATTGATCAAGTAGTTTTATTCTTATAAAGAAAATCATTTTCAAGTAATTAAATGGAAATTCGTCAGCATTACAATCCAAGTCCTGCAAGTTTTGAATTATTGTTGAGTTAGCTTTGCTTTTTTAATTTTTTCATCAATATAGCAGTTCTCTGATACTCAAAGTTTGAATTTTTTTTATAAAAATAAAATTACTTTATCAATGTTATTTTTGGATAATGATATTTTTGTTTTGTCATGGATACCAAAGAAGTTTTGTTGTCAGAGTTACAAAGATCGGTTAGTTGGTAAAAAGGCTAAGTTACCTATCTGCTAGACAGTGCCGATGTGATTCTTTATACAGGTTTTGAGAAAAGGTGTTTGTCTCCACCTTTCTGATTGGCTAAATCCGATACAGGGAACCAATTGGAACGAAGTATTTGATCCAATCAGTCTCAAACATTTAAGTCAAATATTGAAGGATTTAGAAATTGCTTCTTTGCGTTGCTGCAGCTGCTACTACCAAAATATTAATTACATTTCTTAATGTATATACTTATATCCCATTCTCATAATGTGAACGATTCAACAGTTTTTGCCAAATCGTAAATAGATTTTCAGTCATGTATTTGTAATTTTCTCGTTTTGACAACATTATCCCAACAACAGATAAAGTTTTCTGCAATGTAAACAGTTGTTCATTTTATTGCCTTCTAGAGCAGATAAAACACAGACAGGTTTTAATTGTAGTTTTTAAAGAAAAACTAAAAAGAATAACTTGATTATAAAATAAAAATTAAAAAAACTTAACTTGCAAAGTTTTAATCCGTTTAATTTTATTTTAATATTAATCAAAATAAGCAGTTTTGGTTCTTGTTCAAAATTCCCATATATTAAAAAAGGAAAATAAAGAAAAATCTATATGATGTACGTACCCATGACAAAACAAAAATATATTCCACAAATCACAAATTGATTGAGTAGTTTTATTTTTATAAAAAAAATAAAATCATTAAGCGATTATGGGAATTCATAGGCATTACAACATAAATCTTGCAATTTTCAATTACTGTTGAGTTATCTCATTTGTTTTATATTTTTTTTCAATATGGCAGGCAAGAAAATCATTCTTCAGATACACATTAAATTTGATTTCCTTATTTAAAAATCAAACAAGTCTATCAATGTACATGACCGTTTCATATATAATATCTTCTTTTCGTAGATCATATAGGTTTTTGTTTTTACTTTTTGATATCAGGGAAATTCTAGACAAGAATCTCAATTTTTATTAATAAATGAATATATTGAGGTAATTTATCTGATGAAAATCAAAGTAAATTTGAATTTTTATATATATTTTTAGTTTTACGTATAAAAACATGTAAAATTTAAATAAAATCATTTTACATATTACCAAATGAAAAAAGTACTTACGCAAGATCCAGTTTGCGAGAGAAATTTGGAGAAACCGATCTGGAAGATATAACTGATGCCCACTTTCTCCGAATAATAGGGGTTGTGTAAGCCTTCATGGCACACCGTTGCCTTGAAAAGGAGGAAAATAAAAATAGACATTGAAATAAAATTTTGAAGGTCTCTTGACATTAGTCATTTTTTACTTCACCCTAAACATATATGGATATTGACATACGTAAAAGATTATAGTTTCAGTTTTCTGGTTCGTTGTTTTTTTTTTTATGTTAAGAATTGAACTTCTTTTTTTTTTAAGTGAAACCTTAATTTGTTATTTTTATTTTAAAAATGATTAAAAACATTTTTTTAAAGTGAAATCTTAATTTGTTATTTTAAAAATGATTAAAACATACTCAAACATTTTTTAAGAGATATCTTTTTTTTTAATGATTAAAACATACTCCAACATTTTTTGTAAGTGAAATCTTAATTTGTTATTTTTATTTTAAAAATGATTAAAACATACTCAAACATGCTATCATCATCTGTAGGTGGAGATTGATCAAAAGAGGAAGATTTATCCAGAGGGACACACAAGGCACTTGAATTTTCATGGTCATCGATCATCTCATCTACAAAACAAAAGACGGGATACTATTACTATGTGCAATACAGCTTTAAAAGAAAGAAAAAGAAAGATAAAGATTTAAAAAAATAAGAAATAAAAAAGTTTAATCCCTGAAGAAAAACATTGAAAATCATCTAAAATAAGATTGCCTCAATTTAGAAGGATTTCTGCTTCACCAAGCTAGAACATAACAGATGAAGTGAAGTATCTTAACATATACTACATATTGCTCCCAATTAAAAGGCAAAAAGAGAGTTGATAAGCTGAAAAGAGTGAAGGTAAATAATTGAACTAGGAAAAAATTAGATTCCATAATAAAACATTGAAACTCATCTGTAATGTAAGCAACATACAAGTCACTCTTATTACAAAATTAAATTCAGTTTCAAATATGAATACAGAGATCGGTTTTCAGATGCAACCACTCATGGTCGATCTCACTCAAAATCCTTATAACATCTGTTTGGAAGCTGGCGGCTTCCTGATCATTTTGTCCCTACGTCTGAATATTTTGCGGCAAACAGGAATATTCTATTGAAACTTCCTCTATGAATACAACTACAATTTACACTATGAATGACGCTAAGGTGTCCGCTGCTTGTATAACAGATGCGTCAATTTTTAGATCAGCGGAGCTGATAATAAATCTGCAAGTCACCACCACAGTTCTGAGTACGCGAGAAGTTGTTCCAATTGTTGGTTGGAATGTATGCACACTGCACAACGAAGGAACTCCATCTCTCAGCATGAAAACACTTAATAACTATGGAGTCTGTGTGGCCTGTCTTTCGAAGGTCCACCTCCAAGATAGAGGCTAATTAGACTAAAGTGCCATGAACGGAAATCTTATCTTTACCACAGTGGAATCATTTCTAACAGCAGACTTTATGAAGTTGCCATTGCCCGCAATCCACATGTGCATGCAGCTTTTCTAGAATGGGAGTTGATCTAGCATAGGTAAGCTGAAATTCATCTTGGGGGACTGTTATGAATGTTAGTGTCATCTCCGTATATGCACCGACACTCCATGTGACTGAAGAGGAAAAGGATCATGATCTTCAGTCTGCTGTCGATCTTACACCATCATCTGATTTCCATTTGGTAGCTAAGGATTGGAATGCTTGTACACGTCTAGTACATGAAAACACCAGGCTGCTTTACTCTTGGTACAAGATGAGACCATAGTGATCAGCTAGTCAACTTTGCGACCACTAATCGCCTTGTGGTAACCAACACCCGCTTCCAGCACCCATGCCATCTTATCACTTGGTGTCCAAATAATGACCACACAGCCATCAGATTATATTTTGGTGCATACACAATGGGTAAGCTCTGTTTTTGAGACCCCCCACACATTTCGACAAACAGTTATTGGTAGTGAATTTGGCTCAGACTATACACTTATTCGAACAAGTCTTCGATTTAGGCTTCTGACAAGGTGAGCGACCAAACAGCCAACGTAGATCAGCATTGCCAATTTGAAATTAGATGCCAGCACCCAATTCAGAGTACAACTTCATAACTAGTTTTCTCTTCTGCAAATTAATGAAAAATTAGATCTGTTACCATGGACTTGGCACACAAGCACCTTGGTGTTTTATGAACAGACATCGGGATTGGATAAGAGAGATTCTCCGCCTTGTACAGTAAGCGTGTGAAGTGTGGGTGATGGATGTGTAAAACTCTTGTGATATACAATGCTGTGTTACTCAGTCAATCCACATTGATAAAAACATGTACCGGCAAGTTTGCAGAAGAAACTGAGCATGCAGTAGTCTGTTGAGACCCCATAAACTTAACCAGATGGTGAAGCAGGCAAACTGAGGAACAACAGATGTCAGTGTAGCACTTTGTTTGCATAATAGCACTATCATTACAAACTTTGCATAATAGCACTATCATTACAAACTTTGCATAATAGCACTATCATTACAAACTTTGCATAATAGCACTATCATTACAAACTTTGCATAATAGCACTACCATTACAAACTTTGCATAATAGCACTACCATTACAAACTTTGCATAATAGCACTACCATTACAAACTTTGCATAATAGCACTACCATTACAAACTTTGCATAATAGCACTACCATTACAAACTTTGCATAATAGCACTATCATTACAAACTTTGCATAATAGCACTATCATTACAAACTTTGCATAATAGCACTATCATTACAAACTTTGCATAATAGCACTATCATTACAAACTTTGCATAATAGCACTATCATTACAAACTTGAAGTGCTAGAAAAAGCACTTTGACAAGCTGCTTCATCACTTTACACCTGCAGCAAATGTGGATGTGACCCAAGATGAGGAATATGACAACACCGCACCCCTGATGCTAAATGAAGTGAAAGAAGTCTTGTGCCGCCTACGAAACAAGGCTTCTGGTGAGGATGGGAGATTAATGGAAATTAATGTCATGTCCAAGATGCTTGTCCTTTGGCTTCTACAATTCTTTGAAGCAATTTGAGGCACTGAAACATTCTTTTCTGATTGATGTGAGGCAAGGCTTCTAATTCTTCAAAAAAAAAGGTGACAGTAAATTACTCAAATTAATAGGGAATGTCTCAGTGATGTTGCCGGAAAGGCCTCTGCAACGTTTATTCCAAAGTATCTGCGACTCCCACACACACCCTTCTACTAGGAATTGTATTAATCAGATCTTCAACCTTCAGCACACTCTTGAAAATTGTTGGACGTTTCCATTTGCTTTGTTGAGTTCGCAGCTGCCATTATTCATAGAGGCTCACTCTGGTGAATCTTGCAAATAGAGGATATACCGGCAAAACCTTTTCAGATTGTTGAAAGCTACAATCGGTCTACAAGGGTCGATTTATGGGCCTACAGTGAAAAGTCAGGGACATTTGAAATGAGATCAGGTGTTTGACAAGACTGTATCGTCTCCCTCACTCTTTTCAACTACGCAATTGATTATATCCTTAACGAAACCTTTCAAGGTCATAAGGAGGTTGCTGTTGGGTGAAACGTAATGTCTGACCTTAGGCAGAGGATATCATCCTGCTTGTATCGACTGGCAAGGAGGTGGAAGTTGTGCTCAACTAAGTGCAGACTGTCACTCGCAAATTAGGAATGTGCATCAATGCTTTCGAAACAAAAGTCATGTCCTCATTGATTGACCAGGATACCTGGCAGTCGCTCAAAATGGACGAAAATCACCTAGATAATATGGATTGCTTTGTCTATCTTGGTTCTACTATTACATTGACTGAGCAGGCAGTGGCCGAGATTGAACAGCAAATAGGAACGGCATAGTCCACCTTCTTCCATCTCAACCAGTCTTGGTGGTCTCGATGGGAAATACACTTCAACATAAGGAGATGCATTTATCAGACGATGACGAGGACCATCCTTCTCTATGGCCGTGAGACATGACCTATTACAGCAGCAGATCTGCACAAACTAAGTCTTCAACAATGACTGTTTTCGCAATATTCTGCATTGCCGCGTGGAGATAGTGTTCCGGTTTCTACTTTCCTCACCACCTGTCCTTCAATGATGTTTCTGGTGGTTTGGACATGCACTTCATCAACCAGTGGAAAAGTCAATTTGTAAGGCACTCTTTCCCTTCTCTCTACCTGGTTGGTGCAAATGTGTCGGTCTGCAGCTGAAGAGCTGGGTTAACAACAATTAAGGACAACCTAGTGGTACTATCAGACCCACAATGGAATTTGAATTGCTTAAACATATTCTGTGACCTAGCCCAAGATCAACGCAACTCAATTACAATGGTTAGAGGTGCAGTCCGTGCTCAGGAGGAAGCTGGCTCAATCTGACTAGTATGATAGCCACTACAAGTAAAGGAAGCAGACAACTGATAATTTTCATCAATTTGTGGAAAACACACATTCCTGCATCATTGTTTCTGAATTTTTGAGATGAGCATTGATACTTCGTATTATTTGGACTATCATTTTCATCTTGATTGCTTTTCACATAACGTTTCAGCCAATCTAACTTCTGACCATCTTCAGGTGCATCTTGTCAAAATCTGGAATCTGCATGGAATTTTGAACAGAGTCCTTTATTTAATCAACAAGGGTAGCACGTTCTTATTCCATCAGTCATGATAATTCGCAATTGTAGTCTTTATATCACCCTCACCAAGGATTGAACGTTTAAATCCAGAAGAGTGTCAGTTACAACTTGTATTTTAACCTTGAAGACAATTCTAGTATTAATTTTGGGAGCCTTAAAACTGTTATATACACTCACACACACAATCTTATTACTTACCACTATAGATCTCTACTCATTACTACACATATTTTTTCAATATAACAATGAAAACGATTTATTTCTATTCACTCGTTAAGACATGTCAGTAAAATTAAGACATCTGTATGCACATTTCTTTCATTGATAACATTAATAAATCACAATGAAAATCATACTTACCATCCGATATTCCATAATCCACATGAACAACATCTACTTGTTTGGGTGCAGCAGAGGTACCAAGGTGAAATTTCTTTTTCAGCAATTTGAATGGATAAGTAAATATTAACGTCAACAACATGAAGATTAATCCCATAAGAGATTTTATCATATGATCTGCTTTGGAAACCTACAGATGATAAGAAAATAGGTGTAATACTTGGAAAGCGACTAGAACTAGACCAGCACCATAGAGCAAGCAAGAGAGGAGCAGAGATAGTCAAGAGAGAGAGACGAAAGTTACACACAACCAAGAGGAGCAGTAAAGTTTATATAAATTTTATGTAAACAAAATAATTGAGGTGAGAATTCAATCAAGTCTCAAACGATGAAGCCATCCACACCCGAGGAGTTGTGGTGGGGTTACTCAGTATTAGAACACTTAAGCCCTCCTCTTCCTCATATTAGTGGCTTTCTTATCAGCTTGACCATATCTAATTATTCAGTCAAATAAACAGCAGAAACCGGAAACCAAAAGAATCAGACAATCTTGACTATAACCCATTTCTATAGCTTCATACTCCGTCACAATTTACTGTTTGATCAATATCAACTGAGTTACGGAACCAAAGTGATTTGTTGAGACTCAAAATGCGTGATGGATCTAGATATACAACTTCATTGATCATCTTATCCCTTATATCATTTTTTTTTTTTTTTGTATTTTAAGATTGCTTCCCAGCACACTATGACATGACAGTTTTCAAGTTGAACACTAAATAATTTTTCTTTTAAAATCTATAAGATATATAATACTGCTTACTGCATAATTACTCTGAAGAAAGTATAAAATTAAAATCTATATTCATCAACTTCTTTCAAAAAGAGTTGTTGGAACTCTTAAAAATTCTTGTGAAATTTGCTAAAATACTACTTGCTTGATGGTATATGAACTTACAAGTCTTGCTATAGAAAGCCATTAACTTATTGTAAAAAATGCGATATAACCCTTTGCGCCTTACCATAATGTGTAAATTTTATCTTGAATGTATAGCCTCTTGATTTCTAAAGTATACCATATGTAACCAGTGTCCTATTTTATAAGAGTCAATATTCCGCTTTCCAAAATAAATAACTTTTTCCTTTCACAAGATTCTTACAGATTTTCAATGTTTATTTTTAAGGCCTTCTCCAGACAAAATTTAAGTTTTCAAAACAAAATTTAAAGTTTGTTTTACAATCCACAGCGATTTGAAAAAAAATCAAATACGCAACAAATAAATGTTACCATAAACAATAACAGTTATTTTGAAACCCACATGCGTCATTTTTTTTTGGTGTTTTTAAGTAGTTTTTAATGCTTTTTATTTCATCTCAAATCTTTACTCTTAATATTTAACAAATAATTTGATAGTATTTATTTTGACACAAATATTTTACTGGACATAAAGAATACGATTTTCAATGTCTTTTCAAGAATTTTTCAAGGTAATAATAAAAATGAGGCCTTTTCAAGGCAAAAGTCAAAATTCAAGAACTTTTCAAGTGAACCCTGCATCAATTTGCACCTTCTAACCCATTTTTTAAATCATTACACAAAGTTTTACTCAATAGCAAAAAATTCAAATACCCTGAAACTTAATCAAATTAAGTTTAATACTAAATAATTTTGGATATCAGTTAACAAAACAATCGTGCTAATTATACTGGGAATAAAAAATTTGCACTCGATGGCTAAAATAAAGATGTCAGTTGCATAAAACTGAAGTAAATAATCTGCAAACTAAAAAAAAAAAAAAACTGCAATTGCTTAAGTGAATGAGGTGTGGCGATATAACTATAGTTTTCCATTTTGATTCAACAAGTAAAAAGACAGTAAGGAAATTATTTCAGGAAGTTATTGAATGTTCAGATTTTGAGGGAGAAAGCATTATATTAAAAGGTTAAAAGTCATTTGAGAGAAAGACAATGATATCATAAGTCTGTATGCATGCAGATCGAAGTATTATGTTAGTTTGTGATACTGGCAGAGTTTGTATTATTATTAGGAAGTAAGTCTATTTGCCAAAATGTTGCTATCCTTGCAAGTGTTTGCACTGATGGTAATAAGCGGTTAAAGGCAGGTTTTGTTTGTGTACTGATAAGGAGTATGTTAGTTAAGAATGATGACAACTTAGTCTTCTCACCAAATACCTACTTACAAATGCGATCCTTAAATCGAAATTGAGTATTTGATCCAATCAGTATTAAGCACGACTTAGAGACTGCTTCTCTTCTGCATTACTGTAGCAGCTACTGCTTATAGACGCAAGTGGCTGATAAGATCTGAAACCAAGACTAGTTTCACAACCTCCATCAGCAAATTTACCAACCTGGAAAGCATAGCCCTACTAACAATTTCCAGACTTACTTGTAAATTGTTTAAAGTTTATCAGAATTAATATTTCCAAAGACGTAAAACAAAATAAAATGCGAAGAAGAAACAGGAAAAGATAAAGAAAAATTAAGAGTAATAAATTGAATCAAGATAGAAATCAGATTTTTTTAATATAAAAAAAGCAAATTCAAGCGAAAATCATGTCTCTTCTAAATTACAAAAAAGTAGAAGTCTCACAGCCCAGACTATTACAGTTATAGGAGGTTACATATCAGACATGCCAGAAATGGCTTAGTCACATTAGGTTGCAGAAGTGACATGGTGGAAGAGGTAAGGCAGCATTAGGACGGAGAGATATACAAAATGTTATATAAGCCAAATTCTACACCTGACAGGAAACAACCATCAATTCATCTCTGTATACTCTCTACCCATTCATCACAACTCAAATGATAAGATTATAGCATTATATTTTTATATACAAGCATTTGTTTCTTTTAAGCATAGTAGCAATATTATGCAGTGTCCCATTAAAAAGTAGCTTAATCAATATCAACATTAAATGTAAAGTTACAAGATATAAGTGCAACAGACATGTTCACAACTGATAAAGAAAGACATACATATAATGTAGAAAACTGAATTAAAAAGAATTAAATGAATATTTTTGGCTCTTATATACAATTCCCTATATACACTCATAAGCACAAAACAAAAAAAAATGGGCCAAGAGTGAAAGAAGGAGGAAATCAATTTTTCAATATTTTTCCATGAATTTTTGTTAATTTTAACTGAAAATTTCTATTTTGCTGATCATTATTATTATAGCATATGATAATAAGTGGAAAAATTACTTCAAAAAATGATAAGACCGCATCTTGGCGAGGATATAAAAAACCGAATTGCAGGATAAAGGCAGTTCAAAATGACTTACAAGAAGATTTTTGATATTTTAAAAAAAGAAAAAGTGAAAACATCTCTTTCTGTAGTGAAGCGAATTGGTCAAAGGTTCGAAGCCGAACGCTTGTGAAAAAGAAAATCTATATCTGGTCGCCCTAGAGCATCCACTTTGAAGGACGACCACAGGATTAAATTAACTGTTTTGAAGAATTGAAAGAAAACTTATGTTGACCATAGCAAAGAATTCAAAACAGGATCCGGAAATTCTCTTTCTAGATATACAATATCTAGACAAATGGAAGAAATGGGATTTTCCTCTAAAAGGTGTGCAAAGAAGCCATTTTTATATAAGAACATTTTTCTCGTGTTATGGCAAGAAAGATACAGACTGGTTCAGGAATGTTTTCTGGTTAGATGAACAAGATTTTGTCTTTTTAGTGATGCTCCCGATGCTTCCGGACGGTGCAATCGAAGAACTGGAGAAAGATTTTTGCCAAGTTACTAAACACGGGAATGGAGGGATAATGGTGTGGGGAACTTTTACTGCAGCAGAAGTTGGGGAACTTATTAGATGTGAGAAGTCAATCAATGCAAAGGAATACATTGGAATATTAGAAACAGGAGTGTTACCAAGTATCCAGAAGCTGGGAATATCCCAGAACATTATTTTTCAACGTGATAATGCCCTTGCACACACTGCTAAAGTCACAAAAAATGGTTTTCTGATAATTCAATTGATGTGATATTTTGGCCAGGTCAAAGCCCCGATTTAAACCCAATCGAGAATATTTGGTCCATAATATCTCGTGACTTGGCCGGAAGAACTTTTGAGAACAATGACAAACCGTGAGAAGCTATGCAAAGCAAATGGAATAGCATCTCTTTACAATGTTTCACTTTGGTTGAGAGCATGTCTAAATGGATTGATCTTTTAAAGAAATCAAAAGGGAATGCATTTATTAAAGTAAATGTCTTGTTCTATGTTATTAGTCTCCTTTAAATTTCCTTGTTCAAGTGTTTTTTGTTCAATATAGCTTTTAGTGCAATAAAATTTATAAAATTTGTTTAGCCCATTTTTTTTTTTTTTGTTCACGAGTGTATATTAAAAAAGAAAAATCTGTATGATGTATGAATCCGTGACTAAATGAAAATATGTTTCAAAAATCATGTAAATTGATCAAGTAATTTTATTTTTAAAAAGAAAATCAAATTTTAGGAGTAACCGAAGAGTGGCTGTCTCGTCCACTATTTTAAAAACAATCTATAAAAAAAGAAGGGGGGGGGTGTATTAATAATAGAAACTTGGGAGATTTCTGTTATTAGGTGTACGAATATCCGTTAATTATTTTAAAAAACTTTCTTTTTAATAAAGCTACTTGATCAATTTACATGATTTTCAGAATATGATATTTTAGATTTATCTTTATTTTTTTCTGGACAAGATGTAAAATAATTTTAAAATAGTTTTTATTCCAATTAATATATTTTGTTTCACTTAAAAAATTTAACATGAAATTTATTCTATGTTTGCAAAAACAACATTTTATTATGAAAATAGAAATAAAAAATATCAAAGATGGAGAGGATAAAAATAAAAAGACAGAAAAAAAAATGAAGAAAAAAATAAAAACAAAGACGCAAAAGTAAAAATATATAATATATCAGTTTAAAACAAAAACGGTTATAATTTGTAAATATTTATTTCGTTAAATAATCTCGTAAATGAAACATTGTTTTTCTTAGTATATAAGCTTTTTTAAATAATGTTTATTTTAATTAAAATAAAAATATTTCAAATTAAAAAAAAAACAAAAAAAGAACCTAAGGTAAATAAAAAGTCAAAAATTTTTACTACTGCTGCTAACTTCCAAAATTCCAAGAACCAGTCTTCATAGTTTACATCAAAAAATTAAAGGGAGCTTAGCATACATGAAGCCGAGAGAAAAAAAAAAAATATTGCATGTTCAAGATGCATATCTGAAATGACACTTTGAACTTAAAAGTATCAAGTCACCCAGAAAAGTTTGTTTTTTGTTGATTCTTACGAACAAATAAAACAATTCATATACTGCAAAGTGAGTACATCTAAGTATTGTCATGACTGATAATTCTCAGACAAATTAATATTTGCATTTTGCTATCTTTGGCTCAGAACAGGATATGTTAGGCAAGTTCCTGTGATTTTAAAATGTTTCCTTTTAAAATAAAGGTTATTTACTTTATTCAATTATAAACACAATTACCAGAAAGTTTAAGATGATAAAAAATGAATTTGTCAGCAAACTAATGAAAAAAAAAAAAAAAAAAAAAAAAAAAAATATTTAAATTATTATTAAACGCTTGTACTGTATCATTCCCTTCCTTCAAAGCATAAAATATAATATTCTATCTTGCTTCCTGATTGTATTTGATTTTCAGGATTGAACTATTAACAATCTAACAAAACCTTTTAAGTGATCTCCAGAATATTAGAATACATTTCAGATTATCGAAGACCATATTCAACAGGATTTTTTAAAAATATTCTGTAGATGGAATTAATAATTTTATAATTTACATAAAAATTGATAATTTTATTATATCATAATTAGGATCATTTAATTCATTTTTATGTAAATTATAAAATTATTAATTCCATCTACTAACTAACTAATGAATTAATTTTATTCAAACAATTTTCACTACATAAATATATGCAAATAATAGGGGGGAAATAAGTTCAATCCAGTGACTGACACCCTTTCTAACTCAACAATAAACAACAACATATGCAAATAATAAATAAAATATTTATCAATATTCAAATTTTATTTTTAGCTGCAAGCTGCAATATTTTAAGTCTAAAAAATTCTTAATTTTTACTTTACTAGAATATCTTGTTCTTTACTTTTCCAGGTTGAATTTCTTGTCCTTTACTTTTCCAGGTTTAATAAAATCTTAAGAATATTACTTTTCATGCGCGCATTTTTCCATATAATAATGTATTCGCACCAATTTAACATGGGGTGACTTTGCTGTTTTAAATGTTGCTTAATTATTGTTTTTCATGTCTGATAGCATCACCTAGTTTTGATTTTTACACAAGCTTGTTTCCATTTGGCATTTTACAGCTGTTTATGTAAACAACCAGAGGATGCTGACAAAAAGACAAATTTTATTACAAGTCACAAACTGTACAAATAACATAATTTACTACTGCACTTGGTATACCATTTCATTTTGTTTTTTTGCAATTAATAAAATATTTACAAAGATTTATAAAAAAAAACGTTTGGAAATTATAAAAGTTTTTAGACATTAAAAAAGCAACTAAGCAACTAAGACTAATCTACAAAGATTAAAACTAAAAAAATTGTATTGATAATACTTACCACATTATTTACCATGTATTCTCGTTGGCGTTTTTTGTAAACCTATAAAATATAATAGTCACTTGAGAGAAGGATTTGACTAGAGAGAAAACTTATACTTATTTATATTTGTTTTTATTTTTTTTTACAGAGACAAGATTTCGTGTAAGGTTTTAAATAATGTTATAATCTAGTCGTCAACTGAAGGCGAGGTAAACATAATACATTGTGGAATTTGTCTCAATTCAAAATATCAACTTACACATTCAAAAATATCAACTACACATTTAAAAATGAAAAATATTGCATTAATAGTAAATAATAAATGTCCAAGAAATAAAGCTGACGCCACTGGAAATCGAAACTAAAACCTTGAGATCTTCAGTCTTATGTTTTACCAACAGAGCTCTTTAGACTATTATAAATATAGCTTAAAGCATTACCTTAAAATACACAAACTTATGTATTATTCATTTGTATATTTTATTGTCAAATATATTTTAAAGTAGATAAAATTTTATCTTCAAATAAAAACAAAATGACTAGAAATCATTAATTAAAATTTAGTTAAAAAAAAAAAAAAAATGTTAAATAGCCATAATTGCCTATAGATTAGTATTATTTGGATTATTCAGACTTTTGAGTGTTATTTGCAAAATGCTCTGGACGATGTAACCTTGACCTTTTTTTGGATGTATCTTGTTGAAATCTGGCATCTTTCTGTAGGACTCTGGAATCTGTTGGAATTTCAGACTTGCATTAAATTTAATACATAGTCACTTTAAACAGAATTACATGAATTTCAATTTTTTCTCAAGTTGAGCTTCAAATGCTTGGATATTTTCTAAAATATAGATTTTAGACATAAGGCTGATTTTGATTTTCATAATAGAACATAAAAAAATGATGCAACCTATTTGAGAAATTAATTTTACTTGTCCTGGGACAAGTATTCTAGCGTGTGTAAAAATATATATATATATATATATATATATATATATATATATATATATATATATATATATATATATACACACACACACAGACAGAGAGAGCATTATCATGTTGACACACTGGTTCTTCTCAGATCACCAATGTTAAGCAACATTGAACCTGGCTAGTACCAGATGGGTGACCATTTCTAGACATTGAATGTGCTCTCAGCTCATCTCAGCATTGTTTGCAGTCATCCTGAATCTCCACTTAACACTGGTATTTAACACCAACTCAGGAGAGGTGTGGTTGGAGAATGCTCAACTCTTACTACAAAAATTCCATGCGCAAGCACCCTTACATATCTTTTTTATTGTAATTCTTTTAACGTTTATTACTCCTTGGTTTTTAAGTTCTTTTGTTATCTCTTCAGTAGTGCACATTGAGAGGTCTTTCGATTTTACTACACCTTTGGATGTATTCAGATTCTTGTGTGGATAACTTTTGATATTTATGTTGTGGAAAGTTTTCATTCCTATGAGAAAAGTGGCATGTTTTTCTCTTTCCACATCCACCAGTAGGGTTTAATTTTTTAAAGTTTTTACATTTTTTGGGGTAATATATGACGATATAATTTTATGTATAATAAACGATAAGTCAGTTATTTTGGTTTCTTCGATGGATTCCAATACAATAAATTTGGAGGATGTTTAATATAGTTCATTATCTGAACTATCCGAGTCGACGTATTGGCCCTTGGAGTTTTTATTATTGGTCATATATATATATATATATATATTAAATTCATTGTTTATGCTCCCCACCCACCTCAGAGTCCAATATTGGGGCATGTTAAGGGAGAAATCCATTCGCCTTGTCATGCCAGGGCTACATAAACAGTATACATGTTCCAAATGGGAGCCACGAGCACCCATAATCCTTTACACAATCCAAGTCATTTGTGGTAACTTCCGGCACTATACAGCTATGTCATGACTTTAATCATTTGAAACATTTGACCCTACCTACCGCCTTCTAACACATGGAAAAGAGGGGAAAATATGTATATAGTTTATAGTGGTACAGGGTAGAACTGTATTTGTTACGGTTTAGAGGAAATTGATAGAAAAGTAAATGTGTTAGGGGTTGACGTAACTAGCCGACTAATCGGATCGGGCCTCTCCGACCGCCTCTCTAGCCTTGTACGAGGCCAAAGTGGAGTGTTGAAATTGATATCTTTAATTTCCCTAGATATCAGTTGCTCAACCACCAGGATACTTTTCCGAGTCATTACGGGTTGCCACCCACGGCCAACAGGTGGCCCCTTTTTTACTCTCTGCAGAGGGACAGTCGGTGTATTCTAATGCCCCACCGACGGGGTTGGGAAGTAGGGAAGGAAAAAAAGAAAAAGAAAAAAAAAAAGGAGGGGGAAAGGGGCTGTTTTTGTTTTTGCAGAAGTTTTACAAAAGAGAATAGAAAACAAAAGCAGAAGTTTAATGTAGGTGCATTTCGTCTCAGGAAGCCAAAAGACAGCCTGATCTGGTAGCACCAGTAAATTTTTCTTAACTTAAAATAAACCTGCATAATTTTACCTTTCGAATACAAGGAAAGGCCAGTAATTGGGCAACACTGGGACGACTATTTGGATCATGATCCAACATCTGACGAATGACATATTTAAGATCAAATGAGCGACCTGAAGTTAAAAAAAAAAGAAAGAAACTCAATTACATAATTTGAAAAAATAAAAAAGTACATAAGTGCAGAGATTATCTTATATAGAGATTTTTTCATCAGTAATAGTTTTTTTTAACGCTATACTTTATGGAATTTGTCTAATTTTGAAATAGAAACCTTAACTATTTTTAGAATTGACAAATATTGCATTAATAGTATATAATAAATTCCCAACAAATACGACTGATGTCATGACCAGAAAGCGAAACCAATACCCTCAGATTTTCAGTGACATTCCACTACCTGAGCTATTTGGGTTTTCTGATAAATAGAGCTTAAAACATTACCATAACAAAATTATAGCTTTGACGTGAATCATAGATTTATAATTTATGTCATGTTTGAAAAATAAATGAGTGGGTGTTGGAAATTATTTAAAGCCCCCAAACAATTTATTTTATTTTTTCTAGATATTGGTGTTAAGACACAATTTTACTAATTTGTTTCTAATACCAATACACTTTGGACCCTACGTACATTTAAAAAATAATTTCATAGAATTCTATCAAGTATTTTTTTTATGTAATCAGGCAAATTATTACCATAAGAGCGTTTTCAGATATGTTGACGCATCTGTACAAGAGGAGGTTATATCATCAGTTTAAAACAGATTCATTATTTTACATACATATGGAATGTATGCATCTCTTAAGAATGGATCTGTTCTGGTTTTTAAGAGTTATCTACCCCCCCGCCCCCATGGCAGAATGGGTTGGAAAGTGGAATTGAAGACCCAACATCCTAGAGGAAGAATACTTTGGCAAAATATGCCTCAACAGTCATATCTGCATTTCCCAGTAAGTGCATCTCAGGTGATTAGCAATAAACTAACTCTCACTCAAAGAGACAGAGCAAAGCTTGGGAAGGTGGGCCTCCTAGAACTGCACAGAACCAGCAACATGCCACATTCAACAAGGCAAAAGTCATTTCAAAAATCACTCCAACTAGGTTGGATTTGGTGCTGAAAGCAAAAAATCCTTGGCCGAGATTTTTAAGAGACTACAAGAAAAAAAGTTTAGTTTATCAATTTATTGTCTGTATTTTTGAGATGAGGTGTTTTCATTGATTGAGATTGTCGGACTGACTTCCTCATCTTGGTTGTTATAGTCACAACGTTTCGGCCGTTTTGCCCTCCGGCCTTCATCAGGTGTTTTGTATCAAACTGGGGAACCGTTTGTTATAATAATAAAGGGTTGGGTTCGAGACTCCTAACCAACGGTTCCCCAGTTCGATACAAAACACCTGATGAAGGCCGGAGGGCAAAACGTCTGAAACGTTGTGACTATAACAACCAAGATGAGGAAGTCAGTCCGACAATCTCAATCAATTTATCAATTTAGTTTAGCTCATTCTGTAAAAAAAAAAAAAAAAAAAATTCATTCCTATTTCTTACAAATTCTCCATGTAGTATTAACAGCATTCACTCTGCTTGTGTTGATCCGGCTTCTGTTCTAACCTATGCTACATCCTGAACTATGCCGTAGCACATGATAATCTAGAACAAAATCGCAGTAGAATCGATTCCACAGTTGAAAGCTCATCATCTATTGAACCGAGAAATCAGCCAAGTTCTCGCTGATAGTTGTTATTACACTTCTCATCTCAACAACTATATGCGTGCATCACACAGGCAGAGACGTAAGACAGATTACATTAATTTTTCTCTTGGATGATCAGTTACATGCACAAACCATTGAAGACATCAATTCTGATTAATGATCATGTAGACAGAAAAAAAAAATGCTAACCTTGCAGGAATTCTTCTGGAATTTTACCATTTCTTAACAAATGCCAACCATCTCCTCCTCGTGGAAGGTCAAGATCACTAGAAAGTTCCAAAATCGTCATCCCAAGACTGCAAAAAATATACAGCATAAGACATAAAAATGTTTAAATAAAAATTTAGTTTGTTTATTTTGTGACCCAGTAAATACTTTTTAAATGTTGAAATGATACTTATTGTAAACAATTCATTGGATATCACTGAAAGTTGGTATTTTTTTTTCAAAAGCTAGAGAAAGGGGAAAAAATTATAGGTTCATACCTTTCCATTGCATAATTTGATCACTATAAACTTGAACATTTTAAAACTTTTTGTAAAAGTTTAATTTTATAACAAGAAAAACTGAATGAATACGGATTTAATCGTTATGATTTCAGTTTTTAGGAAATTGAAAGTTTTACTGTCTGGTTTCTATTGTGAGTTTATACCAGTGACAGAACGATTCTTATATTTTCCCCTGATTCTGACCCAATTAAAAATTGTTCTAAATTACTGATATAATTTTGCAAACATAAAAATACAGTGGGGAGAGAGGGATCTATAGACTTTAGTTTAACTGGTAGTTAAAAATCAGTAAATATTTCTCACTAGCAGAACCTGTGTATCTGTGTTGTCCGGTGAAAGAAGAAAGAAAAGAAAAAAGAAAAGAAAAAAAGGAAAAAAGAAAAGGGGAAAAAAAGAAAAGGGGAAAAAAAGAAAAGGGGAAAAAAAGAAAAGGGGAAAAAAAGAAAACGGGAAAAAAAGAAAAGGGGGAAAAAGAAAAGGAACGGGGAAAAAAGAAAAAGGAAAAAGAAAAAGGAAAAGAAAAAGGAAAGAAAAAGGGGAAAAAAAACGAAAAGGAAAAAAAGGAAAAAAAAGGAAAAAAAGGAAAGGAAAAAAAAGGAAAGGAAAAAAAAGGAAAGGAAAAAAAAGGAAAGGAAAAAAAAGGAAAGGAAAAAAAAGGAAAGGAAAAAAAAGGAAAGGAAAAAAAAGGAAAGGAAAAAAAAGGAAAGGAAAAAAAAGGAAAGGAAAAAAAAGGAAAGGAAAAAAAGGAAAGGAAAAAAAGGAAAGGAAAAAAAAAGGAAAGGAAAAAAAAGGAAAGGAAAAAAAAGGAAAGGAAAAAAAGGAAAGGAAAAAAAGGAAAGGAAAAAAGGAAAGGAAAAAAGGAAAGGAAAAAAGGAAAGGAAAAAAGGAAAGGAAAAAAAGAAAGGAAAAAAGGAAAAAAAAGAAAGGAAAAAAAGAAAGGAAAAAAAGGAAAAAAAGGAAAGGAGAAAAAGGAAAGGAAAAAAAAGAAAGGAAAAAAAAGAAAGGAAAAAAAGAAAGGAAAAAAAGGAAAAAAAGGAAAGGAGAAAAAGGAAAGGAGAAAAAGGAAAGGAGAAAAAGGAAAGGAGAAAAAGGAAAGGAGAAAAAGGAAAGGAGAAAAAGGAAAAAGGAAACAAGAAAAAAACAAAACAAACGGATGGGGTGTCTAGTGCAAAGTGCTTTCAATGGGATAAAAAAAACAAATGGTTTAAAATCGAGGGAAACTTTTTGTGGTTGTTGACGATGAAGGAGAGTGTTATAGGCATTAGTAAAAAAAAAAAAAAAAAAAAAAAAGAACATTGTTAAAATGTGTGAAAGACAGTATGTAAACTAGAGTAAAAAAAATAAAAATAGAAGGAATGAAATACCAGTCTGTATTACAAAGTGTGTTCACTGGTAAAAAAAAACTATTGCAAGGGCTGTGCAATTTTTTGCTGTAGTTTTGATGGTGAAGGAGATGCTTATAGTTTATAGTGCGTTTTAAACTTTGTAAAAGAAAGCAAGTCAACTGGTTATTGAACATTTGTTTAATGATTTTCTCCCTTGTATTTTTCCATCTACATGACTGAAATGATCTATGCATGGTGAAATAGTGACACCATAGTTTAATGTAACTGTTAGCTTATAAAGTGAAGAACTAGATTCCAGAATATGAGAATAATCAGAGCATTTGTATGTGGCATCTGTTGTTGCAAACCTACGATACTTTTGTCCAGAGGAGAATTCCTGCAGCTACTTTATTAATATAGAGATCAGCAACCGCAGTGATAAATTAGTTTAAGCAAAATCTAAACAAAAAACAAGATCATTTTTGGCATAAAAAATAGGCACAAATTGGTCAAATTCCAATACCGCCAAAAGTTTTGATTTTTTACATGTATGTTTGGTTTGTGGGAGAGAACTCCAGCTAAGTGCTGAGGTTCTCTCCCACAACCATACACAGATATATATCACACACACACTTTTTCTAGTAAAACAAACTAAAGTTTATTAGATTTCATAAATTGATACCAGATTTTTCTTTAAACTTTTTTTTGAATTACAGATTTTGAAATTAAACATGGCTAGTACCTGAAAATATCCGCTGGCTTTCCAAATTTTCCTTCAAGCAATTCTGGTGCCAAATATTTGGGGTCACCTTCTTGTGCACCTAAGAGATCACCACTCTGAAAACAAAAGATAAAAATATCCTGGTCATTGCACCATTTTTCAAATGTTTGAAATAAGTACCTTACTTAATTCGAAATTAATTCTGATAGCAACGAAAGGTTAGAGCACACAAACATTTAAGCACTATAATAAGGTTTTACACTATAAGTAATTAGTTTATTACTATTGCATCTGTTTCCCATGGGTACAAAGTAAATAAAATGAAGTGTAAAGTGATGAACATACCTTTCCCAAATCCAAGACAAGACCAAAATCTCCCAACTTACAGACATCATCAAAAGAAAGGAAGATATTCTCAGATTTAATGTCCATATGGACAACATTATGATTATGTAAATGTTTCAGAGCCTGAAATTAAATTGGAATATATATTAATTTCAGAGTAAAAAAAACTTTTTTAAAAAGTAAATAAAACTGTCTTGTCAGATTTTTAAGAGGTTTCCATATAGATTCATTGTTTTTAAGAAGAATATCAGTGTTTTTAAAAACAATTCTTGGTTTTTGTACAGAATTCCTCCATATTAAAAAACAAAAATAAAGAAAAATGAAAGCAATTTTAATAACGAAACAAAAATTATATTCCAAAAGATCATGTAAACTGATCAAATAGTTTTATTTTTAAATTAAACAAGTCGCACGTACATGACCTTCTCTCTGGTGCTGCATGTGAGATGATGCCACAAAAACAATAGTCAAGAAATGATAAATGTGAGAAGTGTGAAGGGCCAACGCCTTCACATTTTTGCCAAGTTTCAGAAAAATCTTATGGAGGGAGCAAAAGTTAAGTGTCTTTTTGCAATTTTGGGGCATTTGTGACCCCCTTTTGAGCTCCTGGGAACACCGAATCACAATGAAAATGGACAAACGGTGCAGTTTCAAGACATGTATATTTGAATTCAGCACCATGGAAAACCACTATATAGACATACATATCAAGTTAAAAAAAAAAAAAAAAAAAAAAAAAAGAGCTCCAAAAAGGCAGGTTTTTTTTAACCCTAAAAAGTCCTAGAGGGATGCGAACAAGAATTTTGCCATGGTCACCCATACTGAATTTATATTAAGAACAATGGTCAAGTTTCAGTAAAATCTAATGGATGAATCAAACGTTATGGGGGTAAAAAGTGTCATTTTTTTTTTTTTTTTACCATTTTGGGGCATTTTTGACCTCTTTTGAGACCCTGAGGATGCCGAATCTCAGTGTAAATGGATAACGGTGCAGTTTCAGCCCATAACACATGTATATTTGAGTTGACCACCGTGAAAAACAACTATATAGTCAGACATATCAAGATTTTGTTGAGAAATATGAAAGAGCCACAAAAAGGGGTGTTTTTAGCACTAAAAGTCCCCAGGGATGCAAACCAGAATTTTGGCAGGGTCACCCATACTGGATTTATATTAAGAACAATGGGCTCCACATTTTGGCTAAGTTTCAAAAATATCTAATGGATGGATCAAAAGTTATGGGGCAAAACATGTCATTTTTTTATCTCTTTTAAACCCCTGGGGATGCAACATGAATTTTCAAATTTTTTTTTTACTGTGCACATCTAATGAAATACAATTTGTGTCAAAATTTCAGGAAAAAACAGTTATCTAGAAATCATCCGGACTAATGGATGCCACTGAAAACATAGGTCCCTCTCCGATAAATCGGGGGGGGGGGGGAATTAACGAGGATCAAAGTGACTGTATCACTCACCAATTTAAAGAAATCTCCAAAATAAAATAAAATAAGGGTGATAACTCAATTCAAAACTTGCAAGATTCATGTTGTAATAGATATGAATTCCAATTAATTCCTTAAAAATAATTTTTTATAAAATAAAATTTCTTGACCAATTTGGGAAATGCTGAACAAGAACCCAATTTTCTTGCGGCTTAGCATTGGTGGGTTACTTTATAGTACATCAACCCTCTGTTGAATTCACCCATTTTTGAAGAAAGCCCTCAAATCCTCAAACTTCTTAGTCTATTATGTCTCTTCCTCCAATGTTAGTTACACGTTGGTCATGATGGCATAAAATTATTTTCCTTATGAAATTATCATCCACATCGGTTTCAATATACCATTGCTTAAGATCATTTTCGAGTGATTCTGAATCTTTATCAGCCTGTCTTTTCCTCGCCTTGAATTGGATTGTATGTATATCTGCCTATTCAACTAAAATTTTGTCCAACATGTCAATTCAACACAAAGTTGACTCCAACTTCGGCTCCTCCAACCTCAATAGCAGGGTTGAAGAACTAATACTGTTAATATTTTATGTATGTATTATGTAAATATATGCAATTTTAAGGCACATCAACAACAGATTATGTTTGAACCATAAATAGGATAGATCCTCTCGCCCCCTCCATCTCATCAAGTACAATCTGATCAGAGTTGACCTGAGGGCGATGGTAACTAAAAAGGTGTCTCTACACACCCACAGTTTCCAAATTGGCAGCTCACCACTGGATCTAGTTCATTATATGCAAGACAGAATGAAAATAAATACCTAATCTGAAATCAGCAAATAAAAATTAAGTTAGTGGTTTTAAATTTTTGGAGACTAATACAGGTTATATGAAAATACTAACAGGCAAACATTGGATAAAACCATGATCTCCTTGGTGGCGTTAAAAATAAAATTCAAAAGAAAACACTGAAACTATATAATACTAGATTTCTTATTGGTGTCATCGGTTGCAAGAAGAGCACTCAAGTGAGGGTTAAAGTTTCCTCTATGATATTAGTAATCAGAATAAAAACTGCTAATTGGATTAAATAGGAAATTCAATTTTTCATTTTACAGAATACAAATGAATATTTACTAAATGTGACTGAATATTTTAAAGTATTTATTAACAAAGCTATTTCAATAAAAGTAAGAGGAGCATCTATGGTGATGGTGTGGAGAGACCAAGGGATAAATGGCCATGACTAACATGCAAGGAAACAATGACTGCATGGAAAGTGAACCTAGAACCATTTGATTTTGAACCAAGGGTCATGATTATGCAAAATACATACTTTTTTTAATTGTATAAATGGAGTGAGATTTTTTGCCTGAGAAAAAGATCCTTTTTGGATGCCACATCATCTGCATGTGTTTTGAACAGTTGTCAGTATCTTGTTGGTAAAAAGCAGCAAGAAATACTGCTGTTGTACTTGAGTATCATTCATTCATTTTGTATAAATCAGATGATTATTGGCATTCGTTTCCCAGATATCTTTCTAGTTAGAATTATTTCTAGAAACACATTTGGTACTTATGAAAGGAATAGCATGAAGTTGCCAATATCCCGAAATGAAAATATTTTTGTCGAATGAAGTGGATTTGAATTTGGAACATGATTTTAGTCCTTATCGCCGACTACTTAGCCATCGTCACCTCCCTACTTCTGCTGCTGATACTAAGAACAAACATCTTGGTTGTCGAAAAGAAAATAATTTGCCACATGTGTTCTTTCAGCTTTAAAGAATTTACATGACTGAAAAAGGAATTAACCAAATATAACTTTCACTTTATAAATAAGACTAGCAGAGCTACCTGGCATTTTCAAGGGTCATAAAAAAAAAAGAAATTAAACAGAAAATGTTAAGTTTCTCATCCTGCCCCCTAAAACAAAAATTCCTTTTTAAATGTTAAGAGTAAAGAAATAAAACTTCAGCTTTCAGCTTTTATAGTGAAAGTGCCAAATAAAATTAAGGATGCCTCAAAGCTGTACTAAAACTAAGTTTCTCCTCATCTTTTCTTTGAAGAGAAATGACACTAGTTAAGAAACTATAAATTAGATTTGGAGTTAGCATATTTCAATCTGAAAAAAAAATAACAAAATGCACACTCATTTCTGGACATGATAACATTAACATTGGTGTTTAATTCTTGATAACATTCAGTGATGGTCCAAAGAAGGATCTATGTTTTTTTTTAATTTTAGATATTTTTCTGGAGTTGCTCCGATAAAAAACATTCCGACTTTGTAGGGGTTTGTTGTGTATTTTCAAGTTTAGCTAAACATATGCACACAGACAATTGCCCTTTATATGATGGAAGATATAAAAATAATAAACAAAAGATGACTTACCATTAAGAGATCTACAAGATATTTCCAAATTAGGACTTCAGGAATATCATGATTCTTTTCAGCAAAATCATACAAGCTGTTGAGAAGAAGGAAACGTTCTTTGATACCAAAAAGAAATATTAATTTAAAATAATTTGTACACAAACACTAACATTTTGAACATACAAGAAAAAGACTAATTCAACCTTGATCGCCCTTCGGGGCACATGGTGCAGTGGATCGACGTTGAATCTCTATGGTTTCAGGTGAGCATTGTCTGAAGATAATGGTTTCAATCCTACCAAGAGGCTTAGTTGGTTAAAATGTGGAGACAACAATGATTATGGAAGGCAGTAAAGAGAATTAGTATTCCTATCCCGTCGTGAAGGCCAAAGGAATAGTTGGCCGAAACATTGTGAAACAAGATGAGGATAATCGTCCACAAGTAAATAAAAAGACTAATGTTCACACATATCAGGTTGACAAGAAAGTTCTTTAACTTTTAAATTCAGATGAACACATCTTGGTTCAAACAAAAATTTATCGATCAGAATAAGCACCATGAGAATAAACACTTTTGCCAAAGTAAAACAAGTGTATTTATGGCAATAATGTAAAATTCTTGTGTCCCAGTGGCAAAGTCGCTGAAGGTGTTTTTGATATTGCTTAGGTGTTTTTTGGGTTTTTTTTAAGTATTTCTCATGCAGAAAGTTATAAAGATGCTTGAAAAGTGGTAGTCGGTAGGTGAGAGGTCTGGAGAGTATGGCGGATGAGGCAGTTTCTTAGCCCAATTCGTTCAACTTCTGTAGTTTAGCAGAGTGCATTATCGTGGAGGAGAATTGAGCCTTTTTTGTTGACTAATGCTGGGTGTTGTTGTCGAAGTTTCTGATGCATTCATCCCTTTGTTGACAGTACTTTACTGCTGTAATGGTTTTTCCTGCATTAAAAAAACTAATAGAATAAGACTGGTTGCAAACCACCACAGTAAGTATGACCTTCTTTAGGTGCAACTCTGGCTTCGGGAAGTATCGTGGAGCTTTGTTGGCATCTAACCACTGAGCTGAGTATCGCTAGTTGTCGTAAAGAACCTACTTTTCATCGCAAGTCACAACCCGGTCGAGAAATGGGTCATTCTTACTGCATAAAAGAAAGGAAGATGGCACTTCATAATGGCACCCATTTATCAAGTTTTTTTTTGTTTTCCCAATCTCTTTGAAGTGGTTGGAAATCGTATAATTCAGAAGCAAGTTCTTGAACAGTTGTGCGTAGATTGACTTAGATGGCCGACCACTATACACATCTTCAAGACTTGTCGCCACCAGGAAATTTCTTAAACCACCATTGTACTGTGCGTTCAGTCGTGATTCCTGGGCCAAACGCTTTGTTGATATCACAAGCTGTTTCAGCAGCTTTTTGGGCTAGCTTATATTGAATAATAAAAATTGTGCTAATTTGCTTTACCAGCTTGTATTCAACATTCTGAAAAGACCATTGTTTTAAAAACAATTGTAATTTAAACGATTACATAGAGCGAAAAACGCTCTTTAAAATGATATCTAAAGTAATGGTATTATAATGAAAACTTGTTTGAAAATACATCATTTGAAGTCAAAATTAAAAATTCTACAAGAACTTTCTTCTCAACCTAATAACATTAATCACAGCAATGAAAGTCATATATAAAATACAAAGGATTAAAAAACAAGCAAATTATGTTTATTGCTGGATTATTTGGAGGTAAAACCTAAAAAATTTTTTTTTATATTTTTAATTGAAAAAGTCAAAATACACAGGAAAAAATGAATGCATATTTGTCTCAAATCTTTCTTACGAAGGCTCTGCAAAAAAAACAAAAAAACTTTAAAATATTAAGATAAAATTTTTAAAAAATACTAAAACAATTATAGCCAAAATTTTAGCAATCACACTTTCCGCTTAATTGGTAAAATTTAATATTAAGAGTCTAATGGTAATATAAGTAGAATCCGAAGATAAAATCAAACATTATTTTGAGTCAATGCTTAATTGTCATTTTTATAAGATGATCTGTAATGGCAGACTCAGATGTATAAAGTTATCTAAGTAGTCAATCTGACAACTATGAATTTTAGAATTGATGTATTCTACTCACTAACCACTGAATTGTACTTCCTAAATCAGTAGTACCTATTTACTATGCCTCCCCACGGGACAGAGTTAGACACCAGGGTCGTTTTTTAACGTGGAGAAAAGGTACAAAAATAAAAATTGTCTCAGTCGTGAAGGATTTCTCCTACACTGAAAGAGAACAAGAAATAGAAGTGCAGCATCTGAAGAACAGATACTACACTATCACTTAAAATAGTACATTATAGAATTACTATGGTGAAGAAAAATATCCTTACAGATCGATGTGATACAAAGCATAATATGTATATCGGCTGAAGAATATTTTAGAAATCTCTCGTATCTAGTGTTGATATTGCTAATCTAAGATACAGAAAAATGGGAATTTACTTATGCTTTGCAAAATGTTACTATTTGCAATTTAATGCAATTTCGTATTACATCTAAATAGTATAAATCTGCAATTGTGTGCATTTGCTGCACTAGTTGTGATCATCTACTGTGTCTTCATCTGAATTTGGTGCTTGATTCCGACACCAGTTGTCAATTATGTGATTTGTTACTGTTGTAATAAAAGGGTTCTCATTTCAAACAAAACAACAAACCCAGTTTAAAAGAAATAATGTATTATTTTGTGAAGTATATCTTGCAACCAACATCAACTTAAGGCCTATCTGTCAGAGACCAACAGAAACCAAACTGACCCCACCATTTGTCTTGTTGGAATATATATATATATATATATATATATAATCTCAACCTGTTATATATATATATATATATATAGGCATTGATTGCATTTGAAGTAAGCCACACAGCCAACCTAATTGAAGAAAAAAATTTTTTTTAATTACTGGGAAGCACTATCTGGATGATCATAACTTTTGTAAAATCTCAAGTGGCCCACAATCTCAACATGACACCTTGTATTAAATAAGTCATTACTATTTTGTGAATGATCACTTCTTAATTATATATTTCTTCCATTACAGATCTGTCAACTATAGGATGCACCTACACACAGCATTGTGCATGTGCACGATAGTAATAAACCTAACTTTGGAATCCCCTTTGATTTCTGATGATAAGAGTCAATACACTGTAACCAATTTTCTAACAGACTTGACTTTTTTCTTTTTTTTATTTGGGATAAAGTGAATACAAATAAGATGACGTTCTGTGTAGAAGAGTGGAGGACTATCACATTTAGGTGAAAGTAAATCTGAAACTTCATTTTTACACAATTCAAATCTATTCATGAAGAGAGTCTTATATATCATTAATAAAGAAATTCATCATAATACAAGGTTTAACATCCATTTTGCATACTGAAATATGTTGGATGTTTTATAGAAACCGACTTTTGCAACACATTACTGGTCAGGCTTTTAATTATTCCTCTTTTTCTCAGGTCAATCCTTATCACTTCCATGTTTTCCTTGGCATTCTAATATAAACTGACCCTACTACCTCAATTGCTCTACATCTAATCCAAGAATGTGGCCATACCATCAATGTCTCCTGTTCCACAAACATCTCCAAACTGTCCAGATTTAATCTTCCTCTGAGGTCATCAGATCTAAGCTTGTATTTATAACTCCCATTATACATTCACATATGTCTCTCCATGCATTATGACATATTACAGCATCTAATTATTTTTTTTTAAAATGGCATTTGCAAAAAGAAACCGTTCAGCTTTCTTATTACCTTGTTTTACAAAGTTCTGTCTGCAGGTAAAGTTTTCCTTGTTCTTCCCAAGCCTGAATAAACTTGACGCAGTTTGGATGATGGCGGAGTTTTTCATGTTTGGCAACTTCCTCTAATTTCCGTTTTCTATAAAAAAAAAAAAAAATTTTAATAAAATTGAATTTCTAAAAGCAGATGAAACGGTTACACCTTGTCTGAAAGTAATGCACATCCTTTTGATTGACAAACAATGAAGTTATAGTCAACTAAAACCCAATAAAAAAAGTTTTTTTTTAATTAAACAGTTAAGATGTTCATTTAAAAATTGATTGAAGCTAAATTCATTTGTTGCCAAAGTTTTAACCAAGAAGCACATGCAATACACTTCTTAAAAATAGTAAGCACTAAAACCTCTTGTTTCACTAAAGACAAGAAGTACATTTTCTGAAATAAATAAAAGAGAATTTCAAGTTAAATTTGTTATCTCTTTCAAGTATCCCCCTGAAAATGATGAAGGGAACAATAGAAAGTGAGACATCTCAAAGAAGAACAGTACATGTTGGACCAACAATGACCTCCAAAAGAGAGCACCTATAGATTTAAATACAATATATAATTAGAAATAGTTAGATTTATTATAAAGTGTATTCTACACTAGTTGCAAAATATGCATTAATATGCTTAAGTATTCACCAGGCCTGTTGATCGTGGGTCAAACTGTTCAGTTAGTTTATATTTTTCCATTTACAAACGTCAATCCATCCTTTCTTTTGCCTATTTTTGACCAGCTTCCTATTAGATCTTCAACGCACATTTTTCATAGTTCTACATTGGAATGCTTAACATGACCAAACAATCTAAGGAACTTTCTTTATGATAGTGAAAATCGAAATATCAAATTTCAAGTAAAACTAATGGTATTTAATTAACTGCCATGTCATATTTAATAACATATCCACAAATTACGAAAAACAATAAAATAGAAAACTACTAATGAAAATAATTTTTGAAGAAATTTCAAATGTATACATAAACAGTATGAAATCAGGGGAAGTAACTCATGTCTGTCTTGTAACAATAAATGGCGAATATTACAATCATTGATTTGTCAATGTTTTATGTAATAATGCAGTAATATTTAACTAATTATAAATGACAATTAAGTAAATAAGATTGCTTTTAGCTGAAATTGACAAAAGTATATAAATACCATTGGTTTTTAATGAAAATTCATTTTCGACTTTCAGATTTCGTTCTTATAATGAAGAAGCACCCAATCTTTACATTTGACAGAGGATATTGATGGAAAGCCAAGGAGTTTTTGCAACTCTGCAATACTGACATGATCAAATACTTTATGATCACTAATAGAACAAAAAATCTGGCTTTGAAAAGTTTCTATTACTGATGTACCTATTTACAATGCCTCCCCATGGGACAGAGTTAGACACTAGGGTCATTTTTTAACGTGGAGAAAAGGTACAAAAATAAAAATTGCCTCAGTCGTGAAGGATTTCTCCCCCACTGAAAGAGAACGAGAAATGGAAGTGCCGCATCTGAGGGTGGTTTTGTTTTTTGTAAAGGCGGCTCAACATAGACTGATCAGAACATCATGAACATTTTTTTTAATTCTAATATAAAAGACTAAAACGTTTACCTGTCTGATTCACTACGGAATGCTTCACGAGATTCTTTCACGGCATAATATTGACCATCAGTTTTGCTCTTCACTTTATAAACCTGTAAAGATGGATAAAAAGGCATAAGAATAATGTTTGTTTTCATAATTAATGTTTGTATTGAAAACCATGACTGCAATTTGTTCATCTTAGCACAACCCAAATTGAACCTTAATATATTTTTAGTCCAACTTAAAAACCCCACTCCTATTAAGAAATCTATCTCCTTGTTTCAATCTTAGCCAGAAAACAGTGATTGTTCTACTTCAAAAGTTGGCAGGGCCTTACTAACCTAACACTATTTTATTTGAAATTTTTTTTTTTTTTCAAGCGACAACCAATCATAAATCATCATATTTGGTTTAAGATCTGTTTAGCATGCTGGCATGTGTTGGTTTGGTTATTTTTGTTTTACGGCATACCAACCCTTTTTAGGTTATTTAATGCTGAATCCAATGATTTTGAAGAAAAAATTTTTAACAGAATATATTTGTTTTTTCCAAGTTGGTTTCTATTTAACTCATAGTTGGGACCCTAACGGGTACTACCACTCCAGGTCAGAGTGGACCTGAGAGTAATGGCAATTAAAGGGTGGCTCCACACTCCCCAAAGCCCGCAAGCTGGGGCCTTACCACTGGATGTAGTTTAAGGTCATATCCAGGACCGGCATGTGTTGAACAACTTTTTAAAGTTGATATCCAAACAAACCTATTTTTGGCCAGGCCTTTCTCTTTATTTTATCCACTCGAATCCATCCATTTTACTTTCTCCCATGTTTTTCTTCTATGAACTGACCCTACTACCTTAAGTATTCTACATCTACTAATCCAAGAAATTTTCATCTATTCTTTCAACATGGCCACAACATCGAAATCTCCTGTTTTGCCTGCATCTTCCCAAGGTTATCAGATCTTTCTTTAAGACTCACATTATACATCCATTGCATCATTCTAATAGTTTCTCTCCATGAAACCCATATCCTCAATAGCCAGATTTCAGTTTCTTACATCAACACACTATACACACATGCCTTATAGACCTTTTTTCTCGGTCAACAGAGGTAACCCTCCGCTGGTTAGTAATTGCAAAAGTACAATAAAATTGTAAGTACATTCTAAAACACTAGGGAGACATTTTAAAATAGGGCAGTCCATAGAACAATTGCTCGATATGAATGCAATGAATAATTGTACGACGGATCGTATAATCAGTATGCCAGAGTCACACGGTATACAGTTAAGAATAACAGTGATAGACCAACAGAGCAAACTCTTTATCACCTCGATTTAATAGACCTGTGCTTAATTGCATACATTTATTAAAAAAATAGATAAAATCACATTATTCAATTTCAAATGTAAACCTGTTTGCAAGGGTCATAGTTAGATTTGATAAAAAAAAAAAAAAAAAAAAAAACTAATCCTTCTAAAATGAGGTTTAGAACTTTGTTTAATGGTGGATCAAGCACAGGATAGAATTTTACAGAAAATGAAGGATGCAATTCAGTATGTCCAATTTTATGACACGTGAAGAAATTAAGTAAAACAACTTCCATCTTACACATATTTATATTAGTGATGGGACTATTTCAAGACTCTCCTCCCCAATTCCATTGCTATTACTGATTCTAAAATCTCCTAATTAGGTGAAAAGCAGAATTTTTTTTTTTTTTGGGGGGGGGGAATGATCAAAGTATCTTTACTTTTAAATGCAAACATTTCTTTTCAATTTGACAAACTTCTTAATATTTTCCCTTTATATATCGTATCTAAGAGTTTGATCAACTCAATGAAACTTTCATCTATATTCAAAGTTGTGCCATTTTTACTGTCTTGATTTTTTTTTTTCCTGGTGCCATTTTTACTGTACTGATTTTTTCCTGGTGCCATTTTTACCTAAATTTGTTATGATCTTTAAAATATAAATTTTACTAGTTTATCATTAGGACCAACAATGGAAAATTAAGTTATAAATTATTTTAATTATTTTTGGAATCAGAAATTAGGCTTGGATTTTTCTATTTCCGATATCCTCCAAAAGTTGATTTTTCCAATTAATTGTTCCACCACCAATTCATTCTTGTAATCTTTAAAAGAACCCTTCCACAATATTACCTTCTCCAACAGAGGCGGAGAGTATTATGGTTTTTGGAAGAGCTGAACTTTTCCCATAAAACTGAATCTGTGTAAGTTTGCATTTTGTGGGAGTTGGGCAAATAATTTAAATAACTGATTACATTGTTAAACATTTCAGGGTAAAACAAATATATTTCTACGAAGAAGCAAAAGGGAGATTTATAATCAGAAAATGAAGAAAACGGGTATTAAAGAAAATATCTGCATTATAAGTGAAAATGAAAAATTACAAAATATAAAACAAACACAAATGATGCCAAATTTTTACTTTTTATTTAAATACATAATTCTGAGTCAAATATTTTTCAGCCAACTCCCTACCTCTGCAGGAAACATGGAAGATTTCTAATCCTCAGGTTTTTGAAATCAGAAAAGAGTTGATGGCAACTATTTTTTTTACTGTGTATGTATGCCAGCAACAGTCATCCTAGGCGTGTTTAATCGGCTTCGTTCAAAAGAAGTGTCAACAGAATATTAAATTCACAAGCAGTACCCAGGTGAATGCATATCCCAGTCAAGGGAGATTACGATATTAGGTTTTTTGCAGTTCTTACAGGGAGGTGTTGACGTCCTCCTACATACAGCACCTGGTATTCCCAAATGGTCACCCATCTGGTATTGACCAGGCTCAACGTTGCTTAACTTTCATAATCTAAGAAGAACTGGTGTGTCAATGCATTTATGCGTATTGCATATCTAATACAGTAATCATGGAGTTAAGATGGGTAATTCTAACTACCTTTCAAATATGTAACTTTTTATTTGTGGTGAGATTCTTTTTATCAAAATCTTTAATTCCAACAGAACAATAAATTCTTTAGAAGAATGAATTGAATCTGAAACCATTTATGATAACACAAAAAAAAAAAAAAAAAAAAAAAAAAAAGAAAAACAGAATTTATCAGATTTGTAAATATATAAGCTTTCAACCTAAAATGTCAGTTACTTTGTTGTAAATTGATCAAATAAATTAACAGAATGGATTAATGTCATTTTGTGTTTAAAATTATCAATTTTTATAGGACCGTTTCCCTTTGGTTTTGTGGCCAGCATATAAGAAGGAACAGAAATTCATTAAAAATATTCAAAAAGCAAACTTAATTATTGGTAAATTCATTAGTCAGTGTTTCAGTCATCCAAAAGAATACCCCTTCAAGCAAATCAATTGATGTCAATTCAAAATGTTTTTTCATGATTGAAATAATGTTTCACTGGAAGAGTAAGATTATGCTAATTAGGTAAAGAGTTGAGTTAAGAGAAGGTTATGTTTCTTTGTTTGGACAACTATATAAATACTAGCAGGGAGACCCGACATGGCCAGAGATTGAATGATGATTTGTCATCGAAATCGGTGAAATCACCCATTTTTTCAATCAAATCGTTTGATTACCAACTCTAGTTGGGGATCCATCGCGGTGCACTGGGAGGAAGCTTCACAAGCCTTCCCATCTGTTCCTTCTTTCATTGAATTATTTTGACTATGCATACTTATCAAAGACATCCTTATACAAAACCTAGCTAAGAACACTACCAGGCACAAAGTACCTTCATGTGAAATTTCATAAAAATCAACCCAGCCACTTTAGAGTACATAGGGAACAATTTCGCACACAAAGTTCCTTTATAAAATAATATAATTTTTTTTTTTTTAATTATGAGATGATATATAATTGTTATTCCCACAATTAAACATCACAGCTCACAAACTACGAAAGACAAACTGGAAGTCCAAGAACGTATCCAAACTCAGGATTCAAAACCAGAGTCAGATATGTTCAACTGACGAGCCAAAGACTTTTAAGGTTTTTGTTTGCACCTTTCAGTTTTTGCGAGTGACGATGTCTAATTGTGAAAATAAATAAAATATCTTTGTGATGCTCCTTAGTTGGTTTCCCATAGAAGCAACAATGCTGATACAGAGAACCATGCATCTAGATAGAAGATTGAATTGTGGTACTTAAAATGAAAACATGGAAAAAAATTTTTTTTTTCATTTTAAGTATGTGAATGTTTTTAATAGATACTCCAAGTTATTAATTCTTAGAATCCTGATACAGTTCAATAAAAAGAGGAACCATACTTATAAAGTTATATAATGGGTACCTGACATTTTGTTTGTTCAAGCGTTATTATTTTGCCCATAGGTGCACAAAGTATGAAGTATTAGCTTTATGAATCATCCAAAATATCAAAATATTAAGTGTGTATTTTTCCATCATGGTCTAACAGAGGTACGCAAGATGTTAGATATCTGTTGCAGAAGAGGAAATCAAAACTTGGGTGAAAAAAAAAAAAAAAAATACTTTACCAGAATAGATCAAGTAAGACTATTGGAATTGTTCAATTTAGGAAATAAAAAAAAAAAATACACTTTCGCCATGTTTAGTATTGTAAATCAGAAATGAATGATAGAAGAAATAATTAAAATCTCACCACTCCAAAAGAACCAGCACCAATTGTTGAAACGACTTCAAAGCACTGATTGAAATAGAGCTCCTTGTTACTCTCATCATAATTTGGATTCAACAAGGCTGACAGAGTTAAGATAACAAAACATTTCAGAATATTAAGATGTCACATGCATTTCTTAAATCAATTATGGAAAAGTATTTTAGTCATAGAAAATTATCTGCTTATTGTAAGTGGTGCTGAATTAAATTTGGTTATGATTACAACTACTTTGGATCTGATCGCAGACTATGACCAGTGAGTTATGTGTATTGAAAAAAGAGAAAAAAAAAATCAACAGTTCGATTAAATCAAAACACGTCCAATATTTAAATAAATTTAACATAAAAATTACATAATTTTGAATGTTGTAATTAGTAATGTTCATGTAAATGTGCGTTGCATTGTTGCAATACACGCAAACAAAAGACTTGCTACAAGTGAAAGATATTTAACTAAGAAAAGAGAAATCAGCCAAGATATGGGAAATACCCCTAATTTTGGGTTTGGCCACTTGAGGAAATGACGTTACTTCATATATATCCCTGTATGTGGTTATAACTACCTTTTTCCAAAACTAATGGTCAATTAGATATGGAATCTCCCTGGCCATTAGTTGGTTGTTTTATAGCTTAAAAATCATTTTTGGGTTATTTAATACCAAATCCAGCAATTTTGGAAAAGATTTTAATTTTTTTTTTTTTTTTTTTTTAAATCTTCAAATATTTACTTACTAGGATAACTGGTGAAAATTCCATGGGCTGAAAAATATATTTAATCAATAAATGTTTTTATAAAACTGATATTTTTTTTTTTTTTGGATGCTGCAAAAAAGTTTTTTTGACAGAAAAACCAATAATAATATGCAGCAAACATGAGTTTAACATTTCTATGAAAATAGTATCCATTTTCAATATAAACCTGACCTAAATGCGATAAATTAATAAGTACTAATAAATACTCAGAAAGTAATATTGTGCTACACAGTTCAATACAAATAATAAAATCATATCGTAAGGTACAATCTTCAATTTACTCTTCAGTTCAGCACCTCTTAATTTTTTTTTTGTTTTGGCCAGTTTCTTTTGAAAGTTCCCTTTTTTACATAAGGTTTTGCTGATTTTTTCTTTGGTGAAGAACCGCTGCACGTCGAAATTACAAATTCCTTTCTACAACAATATATTTGAAAATGGAACTACTTCAAAGGGAGGTCACTCACATATTCTTGTCCAGCAGTGTCAGATTAGCATTTGTAAAACCAAATTTTATGAATTTGGCCTTTAAAAAAAAAAAAAAAAAAAAATGTTAAGTAGTTTGGCCTCCAAAAATTGTATTTGACATTTTTCGAAGTGTAACATACAAACTAAGGAAGGAATAAGCAGAATATTATATAGATTTTGTTTTGTAGAAGAAAATTGTTGCTATTTTTGACTTTGTAGATTTGATTGAGTTTTGCAGAAAAAAAAAAATGTTTGATAAATTTTTGGTCAGGATTGGTTGGTTGTTTTACGGCATATCAACCCTTTTCAGGTTATTTAATGCCGAATCCGGTGATTTTGAAGAAAATTTTTTTAATAGAATATATTTGTTTTTTGTAAGTCAGTTTCTATTTAACCCATAGTTGGGACCCTAACAGGTACTACCACTCCGGGTCAGAGTGGACCTGGGAGCAATGGCAATTAAAGGATGGCTCCATACTCCCCAGAGCCTGCAAGCTGGGGCCTCACCATCGGATACAGTTTAAGGTCATATCCAGGACCTTTTGGTCAGGAAGTTAGTAACTTCAGACAGCTTGATCTGCTAGCACCAGATGCTTTAACAAGTTTTATCATTCCAGGCCAAAGTGAATCTGGGAGCAATGGTAGCTGAAGGGCAACTTCACAATCCCCAATCAAGCCCTCATCATTTGTTATCTTTTATAGCGATACCCAGGACCCTAGGCATTATTTTTTTTTATGTTTATAGATAGAGTTGGCAATTGTTTTCAAGTGGATATCTACGTGTTTTTTCTGGTGATGGTACTAGAAATGTCTTTATATATTCCAACAGATGAACAGAGGAGCAATTAACCTTCTTGGCTAGCCATAGGTTTTGGTATGTTTCTCAGAGCAATAGGCTCTAAGCTATTGGACTTGTGTTTTAATTTAATCAAACTAAGAATTCTCATCTGAAAGTCTGTTATTCTGTAGAAAAAAAAAAAAAAGTGTCATAACCCCATCGTCTTTAAAAAAAAAAATAATAAAAATAAGCCAAAATTATTTGTTTTGAACTGAAATACTGAATTTATTTAGGAAAATTCTTCTGCTACAGCACTGACCAAAATCGCATCAACACTGCAATCAGTATCAAAATTGAGCCACAACTCTGGGCCAGCATAACAGTAGACGATCACAGCCGGTGTAATGGATGCATACAGACACGTTTATATTAATATAACATAATTTTAATAAATTTGGATTCAAAACTAATTTTATTATTATTAGTGTTCATTTTTTAAATTAGTTTTTATATATTGCAATATTTTTGACATAATGGGAAGTGTATGACCACAAAGATTTGGGCAATTCTACTTATAATTATGTATAACAAGAACAAACCAATCAGATACCAGAATTATAAAATATACTGAACCTCTGAATTCCTAAGTGATGGCTTTCCATCCTGACACAGGAAGACCACTATACTATGCTGATGCTGACTAGATTAATTCTTTACCTGGAAAAGAATAACTGATTGGATTTAGGCTGCCTTGTTTTATTTTTTTTTTGATTGAAATAACTGCATTTTTTTATTATGAGAATGGCTCTAAATTCCAAATTATATGCAAAGTTTCAAGAATTTGCACTCACTTTATTCTTTTGATATACAACTACTGCAAAATTTACTCAATGTTTAAATGGTCGATTATCTGCAATCAGATCAAAAATATTTTAAATTATAATTATGGTGAATTTATTAATCAGTTCAAAGAATCATCAGGAAACTTGAATAAATTTTAATTAAAATATGCCCAAATTTGTGTGAAAATCATGCACCCAGTTAGCCATAATGTCAAATGAAAATGTGATTTTCAGAAATATTTTTAGTTTTCCATTTAATGCGTGTTGGTTTAACAGTTGCCAATTCTCTAATAACCAGTTAAACAGCTGCTTGGGCAATTAATCACTGCTGCTTATTTTTAACAAGCAACTTCATTAACTTCATTCAGCATAAATAATGGTGCCGATTTTTATTGAGAATTCAATGCTCATATTTTGTAAATGTCGATTTTGAAATTATATATTTTCCTAGTATTTTCTGACTAGGATCAGCACTAATGACACTTCAATTTTACTCCCAGAATTACACTTTAAGGAACATAAATATAAAATTTGATTTAACACTTTTTGGTGTTTTTTCATTTTTAATGTTACAGTTTGAATTATTGAGTTATCTCTTTGTTTTTTGACCGTTTTTAAGTTTGTTTCTTCAAATATTTTTCAAAATTGGCAGACAAGAATGTCTCCCTATTTTATTTAAAAATAAAACTACTTAATTTACATAATTTTTGGAATATGATATTTTTGTTTCTGCACAAGTACATACATCATACAGGTTTTTCTTTAGTTTTGCTTTTAATAAAAGGAGAATTTGGAGCAAGAATTAAAAGGGGGGGATAAAAAAATTTTTTATTATAGATCAAACTTCAATAAAAACTAAAATTTCTCAAATCTCAAGAAAAAAGATAATACATTTGTATAGTTTTTGGTACCAAAATTTATTTTAATTAGTATATACTTACCATTTACCTTTTCCTGAGATACAAAAAAAAAAAAAAAATCAATAGAAAAAAAAAAAAAAAAAAAAAAAAAAGAAAAATTTATCAACAAATTATTTAATCCTCCAAAATCAAGAATTTAAAAAAAAAAAAAAAAATCTCGAAATCCTGGCAAATATCTTGTTAGGTCTACATTACACTATAGAAAAACCTACTGTTGATTATATAAAATTATTTTCATAGAATGGCTTGAATTAAAGTTTAAAATGCAAAAGTCAAGTATCCTAGTTCAATTGTGCACTAAACAAATATTCATTACGAACGAATCCACTATTGATTTTATTTGCTGGGCCTTTCTGTTTGTACAGTGATAAAACTTCTCAAATGCACTTGTGATGTTAAACTGTATAAGGATGTTAACTTTAGTGAAAACCAGACTGTTCCCTTTTTAATCGGATTTTTTCGATTATTGATATTTTTGGAGACATTTCAATACAAAGCTTATCTAAGAATATTTCTGGACACATAAGTACATTTGTGTGAAATTGTTATTTTAAAAAAATTTCAAACTTGGCCCAGCCATTTCAGAGACCATAGGGAACAAACTCATTCATAAAGTGTCTTTTATATATAAGTAAAGATAATATAGCAAGACCTGGTCAATGAGCTGGCATGTTGTGAATTTGAGAATCAGCAGCAGCTATTAAGCATAAAAAGTTAACTGATATTTTTACCATCACCGTTTTATTGATTTATTTTTTTTTTTTTTAAGAATTTGAAACTTAAATATTGCATTATCATTTGGTAATCAAATTAGTAATTACTCAAAACTGTTATAAATGATAACCAATTTTGTCCCGTTTCTGAATTTTTGAGATGAGGATTGATAATTTGCATTATTCAGACTATTGGTTATATCTTGAGTATTATTTTCACAATGTTTCAGTCAACGTAACCTCCGACCGTCTTGAAGTATTTTTGTCATACTTAGGGTCAGGAATCTGTACAAAATTTCAAACGAAACCATTTATTTAATCCACAGAGGTAGCATGCTCTCGTTCCATCAACCATGACCAGATAGAAGTATTCTTAATAATTGCCAGCAATGAAGATTGAACCTTCAACCTCCAGAAGACTTACTTAGAACTGAATTTTACTTAGTACTTTATCCATTATGCCACGAATCCTCCTGCAAGGATGTAGATTCAACCTTCAATGCAGGTAATACTAAGAATACAATTGTGAATTATTTAAGATTTCTACCTGGTCATGGCTGACGAAACGAGAGCGTGCTACTACCATGGATTAAATAAAGGGTTCCGTTTGAAATTCTGTACAGATTCCCAAATTTGACAAAGATTCACGCATTCAAAAAGATACACCTGGAGAAGGTCGGAGGTTACATTAGTCAAAATGTTGTGAGAATAACAGTCAATATGAGAACTCAAGTCTAATGAATAGGAGTTTTATGCTGGTAATATTTTAATTTACATTTATAAAATTGGATGTAAATAGCTTTCAAAACTTAATACATGAGGATTTAAGAATTTTAAAGCCAAACCGATTTTCTGTTAGAGTTTAAAGGCTTCCAAATTGTGAAGAATTGCAAAATAATCATTATATCAATTATTAATAAAAGATCGAAATTGTTGACTTGTTTACAAAAGAAACAGAAATGCATTCTGGTGAATTTTGTAACTTTTAAAAATAGGATTTAGCACTTTACAATATTGCATTTTTAATTCCAATAATTGATTAATAGTAAAAAAAAAAAAAAAAAAAAAAAATGCATAAGACATACACAGATGAGAAACAGAGATACAGACATGTAAGAAGTGGTCAGAAAATCTCAAGTAATAATCTTTTAAAATTTGCCTAGACAATAATCTTCCAGATTAAAGTGAATGACAAAAAAAATTACATTCGCATGCCATAAATTATTTGAAAGTTTTCTTTGTTTCCTTAGAGGTATGAAGATTAGATTTTTGGATTCTAGGAAAATAATGAAATTGAGGGAGTGATGATTTGTAACAAGGTCTTAGGTTAGTAGGTCAATAGATGTGGTTTCTGCGCTGAAAAGGGAGGTAATATCACAAGAGTTTATAATGTATGTTAAATATTAGACACATGATTGGCCTTACTCGTTTAGTTAAGTGTTAACTAAACAAAAATAAAGGATACAATTTTCATCCCGAACACGTTTAAACGATACAGGTATAGCCTTTTGTCTCAATCTCTGACCAAATACACGGCTGAGTTGTGGAGCACTCTTAACAGGAGGTTTGGGAGGCAAACATTCTCTGGGAGTTCCTCTGGCCTATTCAAGATAGAAAAAAAGAAAAAAAGATTACCAATATAGTCATGATGGAAACAGGAAAAAAATATATATATTTTTCATGTTGAACATTGTACAATTTCATTCAATTACAATTAAAAAAGAATACTTTTACTTTAAAATATTTATCTAAAAAAAAAAATGTAAATAAAAAGAAACATCTGGTTTCTATTGTTTTAATAGACTTTTAAAAGAATGGAGAACAAAACTGAAGTTGACCATAATTTTTTTTATATTTACAAAAATGTTTTCTTCCGTGTGAATGTTATCTCAACATATATGACGTTATCTATAGCAGAGTACGACATCTGTTCAGATTGATTTACAAAGTAAATTATCTCTGGTAACCTAATTAAGCAATTAAAATATATTTATGAATCAGATTTTTTTTCACACATGGCATCACTAAAAAATCAAAGTCCATGTGGTTTTAAACTTTTTTTTTTTTCTTTTTAATGTTCAAATCAGAAGGATGCCACGTCATACAAGAAACAAAAAAGGACAAACAAATTGATTCCATACCTAATGAAGATGTATATTGTTGAAACCAAGTTGATTTCATATTTTTAAATGAGTGTTTATTAAAAAATAAAATTCTGCATTGTCCTGGCTTTTTACCAATTCTTATATAATCATTTATTTTAAATTTGCTTATTGCAATAGTTATGAAAATCAGAGATGAAAGTAGTTAATGGTAAATTAAGCTGAAATCAAGATAAATTATGTGTGCAGGGAAGGAGACTGGAAGTCATTCTTTTATGAAAAACAAATAATCTAGCCTCCCCTATCTTAATAATGATTCTTCGAAGTTTTAACCTTCAGAGCAAAATTAACAATTTTCAGATAGAACTGTCGTAAGAGGGAATAAGAAAGTATGGTAAAACAAGAGAAAAGAAAAAGAAAAGATAAAGAAAGAGAAAAAGAAATAAAATTCTGCCAAATAGTGATGAGAAAATAAGGAGATAAGATTCTAACAACTTGAACAAAATCCGGATTTTTTTATTTATCAAAAAGTGGAATTGGACCAAAAGGTGAAGAACTCGCATCCATGGGAGGCTCTAACGATATAGCAGTGATTGAATAAACTGAAAAATTAAAATTGGTGTGCAATTTATTTGGGATGAAACAGTTTGATGATGCCATCCCTCTTCATCCAACTGGAGGAACATTGAATGTTTACCAACAATCAACAAAGAAAAACCCAATATGGCTTGAATGAAGGAAGCATTATTCAATGCCTTGTCCAATGACAAATTCTCAGCATATGAAAAGATGGTGCTAATGCACTTACTGATCCGCGCTATTTTTTAAATCGTATTTCCAAGTTTAATTAAAGTTTCATATGTTGTTTTTTTTTATTCAATTGTAAAGTTAAAGTACAGAATAGGTACAAAACACCCTCCCCTCTCCATGTTAAGAATGGCTTTTTAAATAATAACATTATTTCAGCACGGATTAATAAGTGCATGAGTACCGAAAAGATTAAAAGCGCACGTGTAGTGTTTGAGTTAGACACTTGATGCAGATTTGCAAAAGTTAATTCTATTTGAAGAAATACCAAATTATGTGACGGCATGCATGTTTGTGCAAGGGTTTCCAGACCTTCTGAAAATCCTATTAGGGTCATTGCTGTGGTATAATCTACCTGGATCACTCAACCACCTTTGCACATGGATGGATCCATCCAGTTAATAGCGTTATAGATGCAATGACCCCAATTACTCTGCATAAAGTGGGTGAGGCGGTACAACAGTCTACCTTTGATTACATTAGGATTTTGCAATAAGTGCAGTCATTTGGTTAGAGATGAAATAAAGTTGGACACAATACATCAATCTATTCATCAGAATGTGAACTCTGTGCGACTTACAGTAGAACCCCAAGATATGGCATTAAAAATTAGTAACAAAATACCGTACAGTATATAATACACATGTATATAATTAAACAAATATCTTTTCAACGTTTTTTTGTTTTTTTTTTAAAATAAAACGAACAAAGTTAAATTATTTAAACAGTAAAAGTTTAATAGAACAATATACTTTCTTTTTTTTTTTTAACGAGGGCTGTTTACAAAAATATCAGAAGAAATTAGAATGTTTATACTTTCAACTATCAACATAAAATTTGTTGCATATTTAGAATTACTTATTAAAAAAAAAAAAAAAAAAAAACACAGAAAAATCTATATGATGTACATACTCATCACAGAACGAACACGTCATATTCTAAAAATCATGTGGGTTTGGCTTTTCTATTTGGCCAGTAAACAAAAATATTTGGTATGATTTTAGAAAAAGTGTCAACTCGAACTAGTAGATAAAAATATATTGTTTTTGTAGATTTCGGTGTGCTAAAAAAGAATCTAAATTGTCGCAAATTAATACTTTCGGAGATATTAATATTTTTCTAATGGATTATTTTCTTTATAAAATCAGCTATAATGGCGTAAATTGGCTGACTACGCATGCGCACAGACCGAAGAGAAATCACATTTATTTTTTAAAAATCAGCATTTTTATTAGTTTCTGTAAGTAAAAAGTAAATATCACAACGCATCGTCGTATTTGTTCACATAATTTCAGTTCTTGCTTTCACGTGCGCACGAGCATAAAATGACTTGTCACATTACGGAGGAATTTTTAGCGAGCATTTAAAAAAAATGTGGTTCATTTTTGTGTGTTACGTAGTTTTTAATGCTTTTTAATTGATCGGAAAAAAAAAAAATTGAGTTTTCATCAGCGGTTTACAAAAACATAACCGTTTTTCCGTAAGTAACGTGTGAAATGTCACATGACTACCGCTCATGCGTAGCGTAAATGAAGTCAATGAAATGGCCTCCGTGCGCATGCACAATCAACCAACTTACGCCATTATAGTTGATTTTATAAAGAAAATAATCCATTGGAAAAATATTAATGTCTCTGAAACTATTAATTTGCGATGGATACAGTTTTCAGATTCTTTTTTAGCACACAGAAATCTACAAGAAAAATATTTTTTTTCTAATAATTCGAGTTCACGCTTTTTCTAAAATTTTACTAAATATTTAGTTGTCAAAAGGTCAACTGAAGATAAATTTGCCCATAGAGCCCTGAGGGAGCTACTATTGGGGACATAAGTTGCAGGAATACGATGTAGGGAGTCGAGTAGCAAGATGTCTGTTCACATTACACTTCAACAGTACAGTTGGGAAATCAGGGGTCTACGTTCTAACCTTCCAAAGGTTGAAACCCAATTACAGAAGACTAAACCAGACCTTTTATTTTTAAGTGAAACTGGCATGGGACAGGCTATTTCCCTAGATGACTTCGTAATTAAAGGATATTATTAATTAACTTCTAAATCTGACCCCCTAGATCGCTATGGCCATGGAATATGTGCCTATATTAAAGATGGCTTTCCATGTGGTAGGGACATCTACAAAGAAGATCCTAACTTACCCTATATGTGTTTCCAGGTTGCACTTGCTCACAGTACTGCATTTATATTTACTCTCTATCGCCCCCACAACAGCAAAGTTACTATCTTTAAAAGCATATCTGAGAAAATTAACCAAGTCCTATCTGCTTATCTTTCAGCTAACATTCACGTATGTGGAGACTTCAATGTCCACAATGTGGAATGGTTGACCCACCTGTTATGATTTCTTCATTACTTATGACCTCACTCAGATTGTTCACGAATCCACCCGTGTGCCCGACAATGACAGCCAGTATGCGAGTCTACTAGACCTTTTTCTCGCAACTTGCCCTGAACTATGTTCAGTTTCTGTTCTGTCTCCTCTTGGATCTTCCGACCACTGTTGTATCAATTAAGATAAAAGTGAAATGTAATAAGTCCCCAGATGTACCTCTCCATCATACAGTATATCGATACACTATGGCTGACTGAGATAGCTTCCGTACCTTTATATCGGATCTACCTCTGCATTCCATGTTTAAAAAGGATGTGTCCTCTATAGTATCAGACCTGATGGAATGGTTAATTGTAGGTTTAGACAGTTTCATACCCTCGAAAAAGTTCCAGCAAAAACCTAACAGCCAGCCATGGTTCTCTCCAGAATGTGCTGCTGCCATTGCGCACAGAAATCACTTTTTCCACTGCTTCCAACGTAATAGATGTATGGAAACTAAAGCCGCTTTCAGGACTGCCAGCAACCATTGTAAGAAAGTAATAAAGAACACAAGAGAGCTGTATGCTCAGTACGTCAAGTCCAAAGTAGGCGAGCAGCGGCTTGGTTCTCACCAGTTTTGGTAAATAGCAAACAGAATCCTGAACAGAAGCGTGTGCTCTATCACAGCTATCATCAATGGACCTGAGGTAATCTCGTCAGCATCAGACAAAGCCAAACTCTTTGCCAAGAACATTGCAGCTAATTCTACCCTTTGCGACGAAGGCTGCCAACCCCCAATATTTCCTCCTGTATCAGAAAACACGCTATGTGATATAAAAATATCTGTACATGATGTTGCCAAGCTAATCAAAAACCTTGATTCCAGTAAAGCAACAGGCCCTAACGGTATTCCAATTATAGTACTAAAAAAAATTCAACCAGAACTAGCGCCCATACTTACAAAACTGTTTAAACATTGTCTTAAGGGGAATTGCTTCCTATCACCCTGGAAAATTTCATCAGTATGCCCTGTATTTAAGAATTCAGGTGATCGCTCATCCCCCTCTCAGTACAGGCTAATAAGTCTCCTGTGCGTCATGAGTAAGTTGCTGGAATCTGTTAAATACAGAAGTAATCAACCATCTCAGTAAAAATAACCTTCTTAGTGACACACAATATGGTTTCCGTTCTGCTAGATCTACAGCAGATGTGCTTATAGTTATATCTCATAGGATTAGCGAATCTCTCGATGGAGGCAACCTTTCTAGGGCAATTGCTCTTGACATATCTAAGGCTTTTGATAGGGTATGGCATAACGGTTTACTTCACAAGATCTCTAACTATGGTATAGCTGGAAATGTCTTCTCAATTATTAAATCATTTCTTTCTGATAGGTTCATAAGAGTAGTAGCTAATGGGCAAAAATCAGAAGCTCACAGTATTAATGCTGGAGTCCCTCAGGGGTCCATCCTGGGCCCAACTCTTTTCCTGATCTACATTAATGATCTTCCAAATCACATCCTTACATCATTCGTAGACATTTATGCTGATGACACTACCATCTATAGTAGCACATCTAAGACAGTAAACGACCAAGTTCTCTCCAATTGAGCACAAAGTACAATAGGCCAGGTCGATTTGCAACTTTTTCAGAAAATCAACATGGCACTGGTGATGATAGTTGGGATTTGATGTGATAAGAACAGATACCAAAAATTAGATTCCTATCTTGAACAGAAAATTGAGCATTTAATTTTAAAAATCGTGTAGAAAAATGCTGAGAAATCCTTCATTTTCATAGCATTTTACACAACACTGAAATTTCACTATTTTTTATAAAAAATCCAATTAAAATTGATATATTTATATGAAATACATTGAAAGAAAAATAAATATATGAATTATAATTTTAATTATGAATCACAACTAGCAAAATATCTCCACTTTTACTGCATTAATTAAACAAAAATTGTAAAAAAAGCTAATTAGCAACTAAGTCTTAAATTTCACAATCTAAAAAGATATGTGGAGATCTATTACACAATATTGTAATTCTGTAACTTGATACAAGTTACAGAACTATGTATTTTAATTTTTTTATTAAACACAATAATATAAACTGTTATAATAGAACTAAATTGTTCTGTATAATTTCTTTTCAAGAAAAATGAAGGTCTAATTTGCTGGCACGATAACTTTATAATAATGTATCTATGTCTTGCTTCCTGCCCATATACAACTTTTTTTTAGAAAAATCAATCAAATTTGACCAGTGTTTGGCTGCAAAATTGATAGCAGTAAGCTTTTTCAGTTTTTTTTTTTTGGAGTTGTTCACTATTTTTGGAAAAAAACAACACAAAAACAATTATTTGAAAACACTTATTTTTTATATTTTTGTGATAAAATATGATAAAACTGACTATTGTTTGGGTGAATTGAGAAAACTAATAAAATTTAATGGAAGTTTATCATCAATATTATGATATTTTCCAGAAGTAGTGCAAAAGCACTATATTTGGAACTGTTTAAAACAGTAATTTGGATTTCAGTTAACTGTTTTGTTCTCTGAATCATATTAAAATATACTGTTGTTGGTTAAAAAAAAATATTGTTGGTTTTGATCTCAAACCAACTAACTGCATACACTTGGATGATAAATTTGACCAGAATGTTTAATTTATCATAGTGTTTGAGGATAGACACCTCTGGTTCATAAACAAATTAACCTTGTATGTTAGCCATCTTGCTTGATTCAAGGCCCAATTTTCTAAGCTGTATACCTTAGTTTAACTTCGAGAAATGCCAATAGCATACTCTCAAAAAATAGACTCTGATCTTCACATTTAAATTATTTGTTTCTTCTGCTGTCAGATAATGATGATCGGGAGGGACACTATTTTTTTAGAATTCTACTTGAGTCAAATCTTGATAATTATTGATACAAAGTTTCCCCAAAGGACCAGTAAATGTTGTTAGGCTTTTTGTTGTTCCTTCAATTAGTTTAAAAATTGCTCTAAATGGCAGTTCTTCCAGTGGAACCTAAAAATTGGAAAATTTGCATGTTTAATAATAGAGCCAGATTACATTACATAATAAATACCAATATATTATTTTATTTTTCACAAAAAAGGAACATAATTGTAGGTGAATCTATAGAATTAATTTTACCTCCTTGTTAGGACAAGTGCAGACAATGTGCCTTTTTGGCAATTTCCTGTCTTGCACTTTACTGCAAAGTCATCACATCTCAGGAAGTTTACAGCTACAAGAAAATATATCAAACAATCTGTCTAGCAGTTCCTTCATTCTTTTCAATTTGGATGCTGCAAGTGATTTCCTGTCAATCTGTTTGGCCCTATTATAGCAAAATATATTAACCTTCTGTCCTATATAATGTTCCCCCAACGGAAATTGTGGATTAACTTACTTGCCAAATACTAATTAATTCCTTAGCAATTAACATAAAAATCCCACTATTTCTTAAGTGGGGATAACTGTTTTCGAGGAAATAACTAAACTGGATGATGACTTGTTGTGAAGTTGGAGGTGCTGTTTCATCCAAACGACAAGGTGGACCAGCAAATTTTGTGAAATACGGGTTAAAACTGAACGTTGTGCTTTTACTGACATTCTAATTTGAAAAGTAAAATAAATAAATGGATTATAACTGAAGGAAACTGTTTTAGGCTATTTTCCAGTTTCATATGTAAAAAAATAAGCGCTAGTTATAAGAAATAATGAAAAACTTTGTAGAGTTGCATTAGATGTATTGAAGAGAGAGGACCAAACCAAATCAGAGGCATAGCAGTGTTTAGTTTAGACATTTTTAGCAGATTTTTAACTCCTTCGATAACATGAATTTATCCATAAAGATTCATTCTTGTTGTAGCTGTGCCATTTTAAACAAGTATTTAGAGTTTGAAAAACCAGTGCTTGTGCATCTATGTTACCATACTATTTTTAATAGTATTTTCAAGTTAAATTTAATTTTTATTAAATTTTTAGGTGAAAGTACAGAATAGTTACAAAACCTCCTATCTTCCCCATGTTAAGAATGGTTTTCTAAATAATAAAGTTATTTTACCACAATAACATAGATGCACAAATAAGGAAAACCTTTAAAGAAGTTTCCTTATTTACCCGTATTAATCTTTGTGTGTTATCTGATTTTAAAACTATGATTTCAGAAGAAAAATACTGCTTAAAAATAATTACTCCCTGAAAATAAAAGAAATAAAAATTTGACCCTAATTTTTTGCAAAGTATATTTTTATTAAGTAGAAAAACTTGAAAATTTATGTGGTTATGTTTCGTAAAAAATGTGTAGAATTGTATGGACTATTTTTTTTTTTTAAATATAAAACTGGAGTATTACCATATTTTAATAAAAATTTCAAATAGAATTTGATGTAAAATATTAGGATGGTGAAAAAATAATGTTTTGACGTTCATTTGAACGTCAAAAAATGACATTGTTTTTGCACCAACCTAATAGAAAAACAAATTAAAAAAGATAAAACAAATATGTTTAAATTCACTGCAAATACTTGAAATATAATAATATATATAGTTTAAACAAGTCTTTTTCGTTTTTTCTTCCGAAATAATTAAGCCTAAATCGTAATGTTTTCAAAATTAAATGATAAACAAATGTTAATTTTCAATATCAATAACGAGCGTGTTTTGCGACGGTGAAATCTAAAATGTTTCCACCCCCCCAAAAGTTCCTGAAATGAAAAAGCGAACTTTGGTCGTTATTATTTAAAAAAAACAATTTTACCTTTACACTTAATATTTTATTAATTCATTATCCTCACTCATTTTGTTTAAAAATTGTTCTAAATAATGATTCCATTTTCTTAACAGTACGGATTGTTTTGATGACGGGACGTTCTTGGCAATTCACCGAAAAAAATTTTAATAACTTCAATTTTTCAACTTTTAAAGTCATTTCCTCAAGCAAAGCTAACGATTTTGAAAAAAATATTTCGCGTAGGTCTTTTCTATGTCAAACCACAACTATCATCACCATTGCCTCACCGGGGTTCCAAAATCGACCTACCTTAGTGGTACAATGGGGAAAGGAGTGGCTAGTTACTTTTAATGCATCTAAAACCAAGCTTCTATCTTTACATCAAAGTTCTGATCCCCATCTGGCATCAATTGAAATGAATGGCTCTCGTCTTCAGGAGGCCTCAAGTTTTGACAAGCTTCTGGGTTTGACCATTACTCCTGATCTTAAATGGAACATGTACATCAAATCTGTTGCCAAGGCCGCTGGAAAAATGGTGGGATCCTTCTATTGATCCAGTAGATATAGTAATACACATGGACAGAAAAAATGCTTTGGATAATCACAGATTTCAAGGTAGTTCTACTAAAATAGCCATATTTTTTTAAACCAAAGCACTTCAAGTCTTCAAATTACTACCTTTTTGTTCGAAAATGAATATACTTTCAAATGAATTAAAATATATAATGTACATTCATATTTATTAAAAGTTTTAAGCAAATAAAGTGATAAAAATGTGAACGTCATAAAATGGCGTTTTCGGTAAGGTTTTGTAATGACCCTCTCTGATTTCTAAAGGCCCGTACCGTGATTGTATGAAGAATTTTATTATGAAATTTGGGAACAAATCAGAAGAGATGTTAATCTTATTACTGTCAAGTGTCCGAAATATTTTTGATGATTGTTTTTGTTTTGTTAAAAATAAGACTTTAATATGACGAGTATCGAACATTTTTTTTTTTAATTTCTTCGGACACCCACTAGTAAGTAAATCAATCTTTTTACTATCTTTATCAATTAAAGGTATTATTCTATGTTGAGTAGGACCGCGGTAATTGATAATTTAAAAGGACCTACTCGAAAAAAAAAATATGTTTCTATTTTTCGAATTTGGACAAATGTAGTATTAGTAGCAGCAGCAGCTGAGGTATTAGCGATAGCACAGTGTAAACGTAAACAACACGAGTTCTGTAATTTTTATTCAAGAACGAATTAAGAAAAACATGAAAATATGAATATAAATGTTCTTATATGTTTAATTAGAGCTATTTTGTTATCAGAATAACATTAGTTTAGAACTATTCGGTTTTCATAATGTATAACAATTATATATTTGTTTTTTTGACAACTTTTTCAAATCTATGTGTATAGTAATACAAACCATCAAATCAATATTCTTGAAATTCTAAAAGCAGTTAGAAAACACACCAAACTACAATTAGGAAGCTTTTGATTTTGTAATTTTTTTTTTTCTACTTATTAAGCGAAAGGTATTTTTACGACCTGCTCCAGCATAGTATAAACGGCCTATGGAATAAACACCTTCAACCTCGAAAATAGAAATCAACAAATTTGTGGAATTTGGTGCTTGTGCATTTATTGAACCGTGTTATTTTTAAATAGTATTTTCAAGTTAAATTAAAGTTTTACAATATTTTTATTTTATTAATTTAACTGAAAGTAGAGAATAGTTACAAAACACCCTCCTTTCCCCATGTTAAGAATGGCTTTCGAAATAATAGAGTTATTATTCCAGCATGGTTCAATAAGTGTACAAGTAACTGGAATTTTCTTCGAAATTTCG
>NC_136510.1:27875726-27883226 GCF_053919585.1 Euprymna scolopes
GCATATATATGTGTGTGTATATGCATATATATGTGTGTATATGCATATATATATATGTGTGTGTGTATATGCATATGTATATGTGTGTATATGCATATGTGTGTGTATATGCATATATATATATGTGTGTATATGCATATATATATATATGTGTATATGCCTATATGTGTGTGTATGTGTGCATATGCATATATATATGTGTGTGTATATATATATGTGTGTGTATATGCATATATATAGGTGTGTGTATGCATATATATATGTGTGTGTGTGTATGCATATATATATATATATATGTGTGTGTGTATATGCATATATATATGTGTGTGTGTATATGCATATATATATATGTGTGTGGGTGTAAATTCATATATATATATGTGTGTATATGCATGTATATATATATGTGTGTGTATATGCATATATATATATGTGTGTGTATATCCATATATATATATATGTGTGTGTGTATATGCATATATATATATGTGTGTGTATATCCATATATATATATTGATGCGTATATGCATATATATATATGTGTGTGTATATCCATATATATATATTGATGCGTATATGCATAAATATATGTGTGTATATGCATATATATATATGTGTGTGTATATGCATATATATATGTGTGTATGCATATATATATATGTGTGTGTATATGCATATATATATGTGTGTGTGTGTATGCGTTATGTATATGTGTGTGTGTATGCATATATATATGTGTGTGTATGCATATATATATGTGTATGTGTATGCATATATATATGTGTGTGTGTATATGCATATATATATGTGTGTGTGTATATGCATATATATATGTGTGTGTATAAGCATATATATATGTGTGTGTATATGCATATATATGTGTGTGTATATGCATATATATATGTGTGTATATGCATATATATATGTGTGTATATGCATATATATATATATGTGTGTGTATATGCATATATATATATATAGGTGTGTGTATATGCATATATATATATATAGGTGTGTGTATATGCATATATATATATATGTGTGTGTATATGCATATATATATATATATGTGTGTGTATATGCATATATATATATATATGTGTGTGTATATGCATATATATATATGTGTGTGTGTATATGCATATATATATATATATATATATGTGTGTGTGTATATGCATATATATATATGTGTGTGTGTATATGCATATATATATATATGTGTGTGTGTATATGCATATATATATATATATATATGTGTGTATATGCATATATATATATATATATATGTGTGTATATGCATATATATATATATGTGTGTGTATATACATATATATATGTGTGTGTATATGCATATATATATGTGTGTGTGTATATGCATATATATATGTGTGTGTGTATATGCATATATATATGTGTGTGTGTATATGCATATATATATCTGTGTATATGCATATATATGTGTGTGTGTGTATATGCATATATATATGTGTGTGTGTATATGCATATATATATGTGTGTGTGTATATGCATATATATATGTGTGTGTGTATATGCATATATATATGTGTGTGTGTATATGCATATATATATATGTGTGTGTGTATATGCATATATATATGTGTGTGTGTATATGCATATATATATGTGTGTGTATATGCATATATATATGTGTGTGTGTGTGTATATGCATATATATATGTGTGTGTGTGTGTGTATATGCATATATGTGTGTGTGTGTGGATATATATGTATAAATATAGGTGTGTGTGTATATATATGCATATATATATGTGTATATATATGCATATATATATGTGTATATATATGCATATATGTGTGTGTGTATATATATGCATATATATCTGTGTGTGTATATATATATGCATATATATATGTGTGTGTGTATATATATGCATATATATATGTGTGTGTGTATATGCATGCATATATATATATGTGTGTGTGTGTATATGCATATATATATGTGTGTGTGTGTGTATATGCATGCATATATATGTGTGTGTGTATATGCATATATATATGTGTGTGTATGCATATATATATGTGTGTATATGCATATATATATGTGTGTATATGCATATATATATGTGTGTTTGTGTATATGCATATATATATATATGTGTGTGTATATGCATATATATATGTGTGTGTATATGCATATATATATGTGTGTGTATATGCATATATATATATATATATATATGTGTGTGTGTGTGTATATGCATATATATGTGTGTATATGCATATATATATGTGAGTGTATATGCATATATATATGTGAGTGTATATGCATATATATATGTGTGTGTATATGCATATATATGTGTGTGTGTATATGCATATATATATATGTGTGTGTATATGCATATATGTGTGTGTGTCTGTATATGCATATATTCCCGGCCGATGCATCTGATTTTGTTTGTCAGGTCATGTCATATGTTACTGGTACTATGTAACCCAGTACTACCTGCCTCATGGTCGGGTCACCGGCGACTAAACTGGTTCCCCCACCAGATTTGTTTGGTGAGGAGGGTGGCTAGTCTCCCTGAAGGATTAACAACAAGACCTTCCAAAGGGCGAATGAACTCTTTTCTGAGTCAACGGCCAACTAGCACAGTGTGTGTGTGTGTGTGTGTGTGTGTATATGTGTATTGGGGTGGAGAGGGCTCCCGTAAGCCGTGGTGAAGGCAACCTTTCTAGGAGAAGCAAATCTGATTTAAAAAACCATAAAGCGGGAGACCAGTACCCGCATCAAGCTGGTCTGCAGTTTAATTTGTTGCTGGCTATCTTGCTCTTGCTTGTTGCTGGATCTAAACATTTTGAACCGAGAAAGAGACTTAGCTGTCGTACAAAGCTAAGACTCTGTAACATCATCTTATATATGCATATATATATATATGCATATATATATATATATGCATATATATATATGCATATATATATATATATGCATATATATATATGCATATATATATGCATATATATATATATGCATATATATATATGCATATATATATGCATATATATATATGCATATATGCATATGCATATATATATATGCATATATATATATGCATATGCATATATGCATATGCATATATATATATGCATATATATAGATAGTCATATATATAGATAGTCAAATATATAGATATGCATATATATATGCATATATATATAGTCATATATATAGATAGTCATATATATAGATATGCATATATATATGCATATATATATAGTCATATATATAGATAGTCATATATATATATATATATATGCATATATATATATGCATATATGTATATGCATATATACACACACACATATATATATATGCATATACACACACACACATATATATATATGCATATACACACACACACATATATATGCATATACACACACACATATATGCATATACACACACACATATATATGTATATACACATGCACATATATACACACACATATATATGTATATACACACACACATATATGTACACACACACACATATATATGTATATACACACACACATATATATATGCATATACATCCACATATATACACATATATATATGCATATATACACATATATATATGCATATATACACACATATATATATATGCATATATACACACATATATATATATATGCATATATACACACATATATATATATATGCATATATACACACATATATATATATGCATATATACACACATATATATATATATGCATATATACACACATATATATATATGCATATATACACACATATATATATATGCATATATACACACATATATATATATGCATATATACACATATATATATATGCATATATACACATATATATATATATGCATATATACACATATATATATATATGCATATATACACATATATATATATATGCATATATACACATATATATATATATGCATATATACACATATATATATATATGCATATATACACATATATATATATATGCATATATACACATATATATATATGCATATATACACATATATATATATATGCATATATACACATATATATATATATGCATATATACACATATATATATGCATATATATATATGCATATATACACATATATATATGCATATATATATATGCATATATACACATATATATATGCATATATATATGCATATATACACATATATATGCATATATATATATATATGCATATATACACATATATATGCATATATATATATATGCATATATACACATATATATATGCATATATATATGCATATATACACATATATATGCATATATATATATATATGCATATATACACATATATATATGCATATATATATATATGCATATATACACATATATATGCATATATATATATATATGCATATATATATATATATGCATATATACACATATATATATGCATATATATATATATGCATATATACACATATATATATATGCATATATATATATATGCATATATACACACATATATATATATGCATATATATATATATGCATATATACACATATATATATATGCATATATATATATATGCATATATACACATATATATATATGCATATATATATATATGCATATATACACATATATATATATGCATATATATATATGCATATATACACATATATATATATGCATATATATATATGCATATATACACATATATATATGCATATATATATATATGCATATATACACATATATATATGCATATATATATATATGCATATATACACATATATATATGCATATATATATATATGCATATATACACATATATATATGCATATATATATATATGCATATATACACATATATATATGCATATATATATATATGCATATATACACATATATATATGCATATATATATATATGCATATATACACATATATATATGCATATATATATATATGCATATATACACATATATATATATGCATATATATATATGCATATATACACATATATATATATATGCATATATACACATATATATATATGCATATATATATATGCATATATACACATATATATATATGCATATATATATATGCATATATACACATATATATATATGCATATATATATATGCATATATACACATATATATATATGCATATATATATATGCATATATACACATATATATATATGCATATATATATATGCATATATACACATATATATATATGCATATATATATATGCATATATACACATATATATATATGCATATATATATATGCATATATACACATATATATATATGCATATATATATATGCATATATACACATATATATATATATGCATATATATGCATATATACACATATATATATGCATATATATATATGCATATATACACATATATATATGCATATGTACACATATATATATATGCATATGTACATGCATATATACACATATATATATATGCATATGTACATGCATATATACACATATATATATATGCATATATATATGCATATACACATATATATATATGCATATATATATGCATATATACACATATATATATGCATATATACACATATATATATATGCATATATATATATGCATATATACATATATATATATATGCATATATATATATGCATATATACACATATATATATATGCATATATATATATATGCATATATACACATATATATATATGCATATATATATATATGCATATATACACATATATATATGCATATATATATATGCATATATACACATATATATATGCATATATACACATATATATATATGCATATATATATATGCATATATACATATATATATATATGCATATATACACATATATATATGCATATATATATATATGCATATATACACATATATATATGCATATATATATATGCATATATACACATATATATATATATGCATATATATATGCATATATACACATATATATATATGCATATATATATGCATATATATATATATGCATATATATATGCATATATACACATATATATATATGCATATATATATGCATATATACACATATATATATGCATATATATATATATGCATATATATATGCATATATACACATATATATATGCATATATATATGCATATATACACATATATATATGCATATATACACATATATATATATGCATATATATATATGCATATATACACATGCATATATGCATATATACACATGCATATATACACATATATATATATGTATATATACACATATATATATATGCATATATATATATATGCATATATATATATGCATATATACACATATATACACACATATATATATATGCATATATACACATATATACACACATATATATATGCATATATACACATATATATATATATGCATATATACACATATATATATATATGCACATATATATATGCATATATACACATATATATATATGCATATATACACATATATATATATGCATATATATGCATATATACACATATATATATATATGCATATATATATATGCATATATACACATATATATATATGCATATATATATATGCATATATACACATATATATGCATATATATATATATGCATATATACACATATATATATGCATATATACACATATATATATATGCATATATAGACATATATATATATATGCATATATATATATATATGCATATATACACATATATACACATATATATATATATCCATATATATATATATATATGCATATATACACATATATACACATATATATATATGCATATATATATATGCATATATACACATATATATATATATCCATATATATATATATATATGCATATATACACATATATACACATATATATATATGCATATATATATATGCATATATACACATATATATATATGCATATATACACATATATATATGCATATATACACATATATATATATGCATATATACACATATATATATGCATATATACACATATATATATGCATATATACACATATATATATGCATATATACACATATATATATGCATATATACACATATATATATGCATATATACACATATATATATATGCATATATACACATATATATATATGCATATATACACATATATATATATGCATATATACACATATATATATGCATATATACACATATATATATGCATATATACACATATATATATGCATATATACACATATATATATGCATATATACACATATATATATGCATATATACACATATATATATGCATATATACACATATATATATGCATATATACACATATATATATGCATATATACACATATATATATATGCATATATACACATATATATATGCATATATACACATATATATATGCATATATACACACATATATATATATGCATATATACACATATATATATGC
>NC_136510.1:27885726-27893226 GCF_053919585.1 Euprymna scolopes
ATATATACACGTATATATGCATATATATATATGCATATATACACATATATATATGCATATATACACATATATATGCATATATATATGCATATATACACATATATATGCATATATATATGCATATATACACATATATATGCATATATATATATGCATATATACACATATATATGCATATATATATGCATATATACACATATATATGCATATATATATGCATATATACACATATATATGCATATATATATGCATATATACACATATATATGCATATATACACATATATATGCATATATATATGCATATATACACATATATATATGCATATATACACATATATATGCATATATACACATATATGCATATATACACATATATATGCATATATATATGCATATATACACATATATATGCATATATATATGCATATATACACATATATATGCATATATACACATATATATGCATATATATATGCATATATACACATATATATGCATATATACACATATATATGCATATATACACATATATATGCATATATATATGCATATATACACATATATATGCATATATACACATATATATGCATATATATATATGCATATATACATATATATATGCATATATACACATATATGCATATATACACATATATGCATATATACACATATATATGCATATATACACATATATACACATATACACATATATATGCATATATACACATATATACACATATATATGCATATATAAGCATATATACATATATATATGCATATATACACATATATATGCATATATATGCATATATACATATATATATGCATATATACACATATATATGCATATATATGCATATATACATATATATATGCATATATACACATATATATGCATATATATGCATATATACATATATATATGCATATATATATATGCATATATACATATATATATGCATATATATATGCATATATACATATATATATGCATATATATATGCATATATACATATATATGCATATATATATGCATATATACATATATATGCATATATATATGCATATATACATATATATGCATATATATATGCATATATACATATATATGCATATATATATATGCATATATACATATATATGCATATATATATATGCATATATACATATATATGCATATATATATATGCATATATACATATATATGCATATATATATATGCATATATACATATATATATATGCATATATACATATATATATGCATATATATATATGCATATATATATGCATATATATATATGCATATATACATATATATATGCATATATATATGCATATATACATGCATATATACATATATATATGCATATATATATATGCATATATACATATATATATGCATATATATATGCATATATACACATATATATATATATATGCATATATACACATATATATATGCATATATATATATGCATATATACACATATATATATGCATATATACCCATATATATATGCATATATACACATATATATATGCATATATACACATATATATATGCATATATACACATATATTTATATGCATATATACACATATATTTATATGCATATATACACATATATATATATGCATATATACACATATATATATGCATATATACACATATATATATGCATATATACACATATATATATGCATATATACACATATATATATGCATATATACACATATATATATGCATATATACACATATATATATATGCATATATACACATATATATATGCATATATACACATATATATATGCATATATACACATATATATATGCATATATACACATATATATCTGCATATATACACATATATATCTGCATATATACACATATATATCTGCATATATACACATATATATCTGCATATATACACATATATATCTGCATATATACACATATATATCTGCATATATACACATATATATCTGCATATATACACATATATATGCATATTTATATGCATATATACACATATATATACGCATATATACACATATATATACGCATATATATATGCATATATACACATATATATACGCATATATATATGCATAAATACACATATATATACGCATATATATATGCATATATACACATATATATACGCATATATACACATATATACGCATATATATATGCATATATACACATATATATACGCATATATATATGCATATATACACATATATATACGCATATATACACATATATATACGCATATATATATATATGCATATATACGCATATATATATATGCATATATACGCATATATATATGCATATATACGCATATATATATGCATATATACACATATATATACGCATATATACATGCATATATACACATATATATACGCATATATACACATATATATACGCATATATACATGCATATATACACATATATATACGCATATATATACGCATATATACACATATATATACGCATATATATATGCATATATACACATATATATACGCATATATATATGCATATATACACATATATATACGCATATATATATGCATATATACACATATATATACGCATATATATATGCATATATACACATATATATACGCATATATATATGCATATATACACATATATATACGCATATATATATGCATATATACACATATATATACGCATATATATATGCATATATACACATATATATACGCATATATATATGCATATATACACATATATATACGCATATATACACATATATATACGCATATATATACGCATATATACACATATATATACGCATATATATATGCATATATACACATATATATACGCATATATATATGCATATATACACATATATATACGCATATATATATGCATATATACACATATATATACGCATATATATATGCATATATACACATATATATACGCATATATATATGCATATATACACATATATATACGCATATATATATGCATATATACACATATATATACGCATATATATATGCATATATACACATATATATACGCATATATATATGCATATATACACATATATATACGCATATATATATGCATATATACACATATATATACGCATATATATATGCATATATACACATATATATACGCATATATATATGCATATATACACATATATATACGCATATATATATGCATATATACACACATATATACGCATATATATATGCATATATACACACATTTATATACGCATATATATATGCATATATACACATATATATACGCATATATATATGCATATATACACATATATATACGCATATATATATGCATATATACACATATATATACGCATATATATATGCATATATACGCATATATATACGCATATATATACGCATATATACACATATATATACGCATATATATATGCATATATACACATATATATACGCATATATATATGCATATATACACATATATATACGCATATATATATGCATATATACACATATATATACGCATATATATATGCATATATACACATATATATACGCATATATACACATATATATATACGCATATATATATGCATATATACACATATATATATGCATATATACACATATATATATGCATATATACATATATATATATGCATATATGTATGCATATATACACGCATATATATATGCATATATACGCATATATATATGCATATATACGCATATATATATGCATATATACACATATATATACGCATATATATATGCATATATACACATATATATACGCATATATATATGCATATATACACATATATATACGCATATATATATGCATATATAAACATATATATATGCATATATACACATATGTGTGTATATATGCATATATATATGTGTGTATATATGCATATATATATATATGTGTGTATATATGCATATATATATATATATGTGTGTATATATGCATATATATATATATATGTGTGTATATATGCATATATATATATGTGTGTATATATGCATATATATATATGTGTGTATATATGCATATATATATATGTGTGTATATGTGCATATATATATATATGTGTATATATATGCATATATATATATATGTGTATATATATGCATATATATATATATGTGTGTATATATATGTGTATATATGCATATATATATATATGTGTATATATGCATATATATATATATATGTGTGTATATATGCATATATATATATATATGTGTGTATATATGCATATATATATATATATGTGTGTATATATGCATATATATATATATATATGTGTGTATATATGCATATATATATATATGTGTGTATATATGCATATATATATATATATGTGTGTATATATGCATATATATATATATATGTGTGTATATATGCATATATATATATGTGTGTATATATGCATATATATATATATATGTGTGTATATATGCATATATATATAGGTGTGTATATATGCATATATATATAGGTGTGTATATATGCATATATATATATATATGTGTGTATATATGCATATATATATATATGTGTGTATATATGCATATATATATATATGTGTGTATATATGCATATATATAAGTGTGTGTGTGTGTATATATGCATATATATATATATGTGTGTGTATATATGCATATATATATATGTGTGTGTGTATATATGCATATATATATGTGTGTGTGTATATATGCATTTATATATATATGTGTGTGTGTACATATGCATTTATATATATATATGTGTGTGTATATATGCATTTATATATATATATGTGTGTGTATATATGCATATATATATATGTATATATGCATATATATATATATGCATATATATATATATATATGTGTGTATATATGCAGAGATATATATATATATATATGTGTGTGTATATATATATATGTGTGTATATATGCATATATATATATATGTGTATATATGCATATATATATATATATGTGTATATATGCATATATATATATATATGTGTATATATGCATATATATATATATATATATGTATATATGCATATATATATGTGTGTGTATATATGCATATATATATATGTGTGTGTATACATGCATATATATATGTGTGTATATATGCATATATATATATGTGTGTGTGTGTGTGTGTGTGCATATTCATATACATATATATGTGTGTGTATATATGCATATATATATATATGTGTGTGTATATATGCATATATGTGTGTGTGTATATATGCATATATATATATGTGTGTGTATATATGCATATATATATATATGTGTGTGTGTGTATATATGCATATATATATGTGTGTGTGTATATGCATATATGTGTGTGTGTGTATATATGCATATATATATGTGTGTATATATGCATATATATATATGCATATATATATGTGTGTATATATGCATATATATATATGTGTGTATATATGCATATATATATATATATGTGTGTATATATGCATATATATATGTGTGTATATATGCATATATATATATATATGTGTGTATATATGCATATATATATATATGTGTGTATATATGCATATATGTATATATATATGTGTGTATATATGCATATATATATGTGTGTGTGTGTATATATGCATATATATATGTGTGTGTGTATATATGCATATATATATGTGTGTGTGTATATATGCATATATATATATGTGTGTGTGTGTATATATGCATATAAATATATGTGTGTGTGTGTATATATGCATATATATATATATGTGTGTGTGTGTATATATGCATATATATATATATGTGTGTGTATATATAGCATATATATATGTGTGTATATATGCATATATATATGTGTGTATATATGCATATATATATGTGTGTGTGTATATATGCATATATATATGTGTGTGTGTATATATGCATATATATATGTGTGTGTGTATATATGCATATATATATGTGTGTGTTTATATATGCATATATATATGTGTGTGTTTATATATGCATATATATATATATATGTGTGTGTTTATATATGCATGTATATATATATATGTGTGTGTTTATATATGCATGTATATATATATATGTGTGTGTATATATGCATATATATATATGTGTGTGTATATATGCATGTATATATATATATGTGTGTGTATATATGCATGTATATATATATATGTGTGTGTATATATGCATATATATATATGTGTGTGTATATATGCATGTATATATATATATGTGTGTGTATATATGCATGTATATATATATATGTGTGTGTATATATGCATATATATATATATGTGTGTGTATATATGCATATATATATGTGTGTGTGTATATATGCATATATATATATGTGTGTGTGTGTATATATGCATATATATATATATATATGTATATATGCATATATATATATATATATGTATATATGCATATATGTATATATGCATATATATATATATATGTATATATGCATATATATATATATGTAAGTATGCATATATATATATATATATATATATGTATATATGCATATATATATATATATATATGTATATATGCATATATATATATATATATATATATGTATATATGCATATATATATATATATATATATATGTATATATGCATATATATATATATATATATATATGTATATATATATATATATATATATATGTATATATATATATATATATATATATATATATATATATATATATGTATATATATATATATATATGTATATATGCATATATATATATATATGTGTGTGTATATATGCATATATATATGTGTGTGTATATATGCATATATATATGTGTGTGTATATATGCATATATATATATATGTGTGTGTGTGTGCATATTCATATACATATATATGTGTGTGTATATATGCATATATATATATATGTGTGTGTATATATGCATATATGTGTGTGTGTATATATGCATATATATATGTGTGTGTATATATGCATATATATATATATATGTGTGTGTGTGTATATATGCATATATATATGTGTGTGTGTATATGCATATATGTGTTTGTGTGTATATATGCATATATATATGTGTGTATATATGCATATATATATGTGTGTATATATGCATATATATATATGCATATATATATGTGTGTATATTTGCATATATATATATATGTGTGTGTATATATGCATATATATATATATGTGTGTGTATATATGCATATATATATATGTGTGTATATATGCATATATATATGTGTGTGTGTATATATGCATATATATATGTGTGTGTGTGTATATATGCATATAAATATATGTGTGTGTGTATATATGCATATATATATATGTGTGTGTGTGTATATATGCATATATATATATGTGTGTGTGTGTATATATGCATATATATATATGTGTGTGTGTGTATATATGCATATATATATATGTGTGTGTATATATGCATA